>NC_081520.1:34399754-34524754 GCF_030273125.1 Centropristis striata | reverse complement strand
GGAGTAGACACACACCTGCACACAAAGCTTCACAGACACCTGCAGTTGCTTTGCTTCCATTTCTCTCTTTGTCGTCTTATTCACTTGTGATAGCACTGTTGTCTTTTGTTTTCTACAGAAAGACAGAGACATAAATGGGGTTTTTGATGCTGAACAGGGGACAGACGACAACAAAAGGTGAGCCTAAAAAAAAAAAAAATCTTCTGTGACCTCGCAGGTTCATACCACAATAACAATGGCCTGTCTGGAAGAGCTTAACTGGCTAAGTCTGTCAAATATGAAGACAGAAAACAAGGCTTTTCATCTAAAGATAAAGCCAAACAATCAGGTGAACAGCAGGTGGCCACTTGATAGAATTAGACTTTTGTTCCTTTTGAGAAAAAGGAAAATAAAATAATTACTGACACAATCAGTAAGCTGTTATTGATGTGATACATCTTGGCAACTTGACACAATAGAAAGAGCATTGTTGTGGAGGTTGATGTCAGTCGTCAAGGGTTGGGAGGGCACACATCACAACGTTTCCAGCATGCATTACCATTTACTTAGTAGTTTACACATAGTTTAATTAATGAAGTAGAATGACAAGGTTACTAATATTTTTAAGTATAACAATATTAAATGCCAGGAAAGCTATGTGTAGTCATGAAAAGGTGAACACCGACTTTTTCACACAGTCTTCTATTTCCCACACAGGGTTCCCTCTGTTCAGCAGGTCCTCGGTAAGGGAACACTGGTGCCCCGAACAGCCCTAACCAGCGGTGGGTCCTCAAGAGTCCGCTGCTCTTCTCCCAGTCCAGTGCAACCATCCAGGGAGTTGAAAGCACTAGCTGCACAACCCAAAGCAGCTCGAAAGCTCCGTCTGTTTAAGCCTCAGACTTCACAAGCAGAAAATTTAACGCAATGTGAGATTTGTGCTTTTTTTTACAAGGAGGAATAAAAAGGAAATGCTGTATTGTTACTGTTATATGTTGTTATCAAACAAAGATAACTGTGGCTTTATAATGTGTCCATTTTATAATAAGTTAAGTGGTAGTGTGTGACAACACCATGACTTGAGTCAATATGGCCTAAATTTTGCCAAAATCATTCCAGATGTTACAACATTGTTGTCTTTTACTCATGTCGGTTGGTTGCAAAAGATACACTAAAAAATAAAATGAAAATATAGGATGTTAGTACGAAATCAGTGTATAGCATTTACTGCTTGCAGCACTGCATTAGTAAAGGACAACACATTTGACAAAAATCCCTTGTGTGTGTATAATGTGACATACCTGCATAAGCAACTAATATCCTTGTTGTTTTTGTCTAATCCATCAGCATGCCCGAATCCTGAAACACCAAGGACTTCAAAGAGATCAATCAAGACACCAACCTTAACGTCACAAAAACCAAATTGCTTCACAAACATCCATAAATCAAAACCTGACCACGGATCAATACAACTTTTGTCTTCTCCCACATTAGCAGATTCCCAAACTGAGATCCCTGAATCCTCACGCTCCTCTGTTTCGTTTCCGCCTGATGTTTCTCTTATGGCTAGTACCACAACTCCAGTCCCAGAAGAGGATCTCTCCTCTTCTCCAATCGAATCCTTCTCCCTTAGGTCTACGTTCACAGTCTCACCATCAAGCTCCACTGAGTCAACCTTATTGCCCAAAGTTAACCAATCAGCCCCTGAATCACAAAAACGCTTAGACTCATCCCTGTTACCAGAACAACCCCAATCTTCCCAGTTAATCCCAGAACCAATCTCATCACTGAAGCTTTCCCAATTGCCCCCAAGCAATCTTGAGTCCAGATGGCAATCTCAACATTTCTGTGACCCAGTGTCTCTCCTATCAGACAATCAACTCCAGCTGCCTCCGTCACCTGTGTCTTCTGGTCCAAACATACCATCAAAATCTCTGGAACCAAGTCCACGTGTAAAAACTGTCTCCAGTTTATCTCTATATAACAAGTGCACTCCAGATGCAGACTCTAGTCATACGTCAACTCCAACAAATCAGGATTCTTCAGTTTTTCTGTCCCCTACCTCCATCTCTGGTGACATGGAAACAACTCTGGATGCGCAATGTATATCATCACTTTCATCACATTTCCTAGATGTCTTCAATAAGCCTCCTTTAGCTGTGAAAATGGAGAAGGAAGAGGAACTCTCAATAGGTAAGTGAATTGTGATGTAACTTTCTTTTAAATTATGAATAGGTTGCTTTTGGTTAATATGTTTACTAATTATGGGAGAGTTTCAGCAGAAAGTGTGGCGCGTATAAGGAGTGCAAGCTGTTGGTTGTTGTCCATGTTTGTTCTGATACAAAAATATGTGGCATTGATATTTATAATGTCTTCTGTATATAATCGATCGTTAATGTTCCTTCCTGACTGTCAAAGGCTAAAAACTCCATTACATGTATCAACCACATATGGGCATCTTAACTGTATGATGCACCACTACCCTGTGATAGTAGTGTGATTTGGACAGCTACAGATCTCAGTGTGTATGTAATTGGGGGGCAGTGACTACAATTGGAGCATCAGTTGCCACGCCTTCTCCATGTCACCAAGAGTACAGACAAAGCTCCTCACTATTTCCATAGATAACAACACATGCGATCGGAATTCCTCCCTCCTACATTCATATCTATGCCAACAATACAGTTCTTTGCTCAGTTGGCCCCTCTTGAGATTCAGTTCTCCGTGAAATTCAAAAAGCATTTGCCAATTTACTCCTCATATAATTAATAGCTCCAACTGACATCACATGATTTAATCTTGAAATTGGCAAAATGGGGTTCTGATATAATTTCCCCTACTCAGAGTAACTCTGATGCATCTATACTCAAGAAAAGTGTATTAACAAGAATTAATTACCTACATTCTAAAAAACAACAACTAATGGTTTGATGCTTAAATGAAGTTTAATTTTCCTGATTAAGGCCACTGGTGTTATAAGGGTGAACACGACTTGGACAGACAAAGACAGACAGACAGACTTGATAGTAGACTGAAATGCGTTGGTGTTCACTATTATAATGCTCCCCTATGGTACTACTCTTCAAGTGGTGCTAGAAGTTTTTAACTTTATCACCCTTGTTTCATCTTACAAACATTTAAACTCTAACTCTATGCTCAAGTATTTCACAGTGACTCAGCTTTTTTAATGTTTTTTGCTCATGTCTGTTTTTTCTTTTGTCTGTGTGTGTATTCTTCATCAGTTAGGGTCTAAGTAGGTCTATTGCCAATGAGTCATTCATTGAAAACATTTTGCAGCTACATCTTGAGGGCAACTGTGGGATATACCCGTCCAACTAAATGTCCTTATTTTCCACTGCCTTTCTATAATCTGTGGTTGTGTCTCATACATTGATTTGATACATGTTTGCATTTCAAGGCAGTTTTATTTGGTATGATTTCCAGAGACCAAACAGTCATTTCCCTGGACCAAGATTCGGCTTACCAAAAAAAAAGAGAAACAAAATTCATATTTATGGATGGGGAAGCACAGGTCTTTGCAGTAAAGCGATTTCTGATAGAACACTTTGTCATGCTGCATTTTGCCTGAACACAATTCTCAATGGCCAGGCAGTTTATATGAATAAAATGCTTGTGGATCTCAGCAGTAATGGCTTCCTTTTATCCCACTGGGCTGTCAAAGCCAATTTAGATCCATCCATAAAAAGTGTTCTTTATTTTTTTTTAATCGATTAGGGTTTTAAGTAAATACCTGACATAATGCTACAAGAGACAGGAAAGTAATTACACTGTTAAAAAGGGCCCTGAATTCCCTTTAGTATACTACACACACAGAATTTACTGATGCAGATACATGCTTTTTTCCATACATGCAGGTATACATATATAACATATATATATAACAGATATAACACACAAACACACAAATTTGAACACATGATGACTGGATAAATTATTTTTTGTTTAAACGCTGAAATATACTGAATGTGTGTTTGTGTGTGAGCAAATTCAGAAGTTACAGTGTGTGTACAAGGTATCATTTGCTGATTTTTTTTTCTCAAAAACTCCTCTCTCTCTCTCTCTCTCTGTCTCTCATATATATATATATATATATATATATATATATTGTATATTTTACTGTCTCTTTGAAATTAAAAATTGTGCTAAAATGTGGCCTTTAAATAGAGAACCGAAGGCTGTAAACTGTGACGACAGTTCAAAATGGCCCATTCCTTCCTAACTTTTCCTCCTGCAATTACTTCTCCTGTTCACATTTTACACTTCTACCTCTCTTCCTCTCTTCATCCATCATTTCTGTGTTTTCCTTCATCCACTGCATCCTTCTCACACTTCACTTCACACAGTATTTTGACTCTGGCACTGAAAGCTTGCTTTATCAGCTTATTAGAGCTTGATGCATCAAGTTTTACATTTTTCATTGGATGTTAGAGATGAAAATGTTGCTTTGGTGATTCAAAGCATGATACATCAGGATGGTCAGTGTGTTCATACTGTTCACCTTGAAAGTCACCTAGTTTTAGCCGTATGCATGTAATGCTATCTTTTAGATTATATATATTGAAAAAAAAAACGTATGTGATTGTGTTTTTACAAAGACAGTGGTGATGAAATGTCCAGTGATAGCCTGGGTCTGGCTCCACATGAGGAAGACTCTTCAGACGAAGAAGAGCAGATGCATAGACGTTTAACGAGAGGGAGATCCAGAGAAGAAGAGCAAGAGAATCCTGCCATATCTCATCCAGAAGATGCCTTTGTTCCTGCGGATGCAGACAGAGGAAAAGATTTGCAGACTGATGAGCAAGAACAGCTGTCAGAACCATCCAGGGTAACATGTCTCTGTATTCCCACATGCTTTTTGCTTCTAGGGGGAAGAACTTTGGGTTGGAGAGCTATAACAGCACTGTTTACTGGGGAGCACAAGAAAAGTATCTTTTAAATGGCTCAGATGTAAGCACATAAATGTAAATGGTTGCCAAGCTAACAATCAGCCAGCACTACAACATAAATTTCACTTAAAACGTAACACACTGAATTAAAAAGTTTGGTTTGTATGACTTAGTGGCAAGTAGCAGTGAAGTTGCAGATTAAATACCACTTTACTGGACCCTGCATTTCCAAGCATGCATTAAAACCTATGGTGGCATTCAGGTAATACAAAAACTCAAAAGGCCAATGATTGGTTTGTCTGTTTTCGGCTGATGTAGAAACATTGCAGTGCAACCTGACGACGTGATTATACACTAGAGAAAACACAATTCTGAATATAACATTAAATTTCTGCCAAACTGTCCCCCGAAATCCTACACACTGACCTTTAATGAACTTTTACTCATTATTTAGTCCATTTGCAACCAATACTAACCACCTTCAAAAGAATGTGCCAAAAGAAAAAAACACTCCGGTGAAATATTAGAAAGCATGAAATCATTGCTCCTGTGTTCAAAGCATCCAGTTAAAATGACACCAACTCAGTACTTTTAATAAGAAATTTCACACTCCCAGCCACCCTTGTTTTTGATGCAGAGGTGCACATCTCTAATACAACAACATTTATAGACATACATATTTTTTGATTGGATAAAAGTGGAATGCTTTGCATAGTTAAATATGGCCTGCAGCTTGATAAAAATATAATTGATATTACATTGTACAAAATATTTGATTGCTAACAAATGAATGAAAGAATTACCAAATAGGCCATAGTAGTTATCTGCCAATATGAATAAATGGGCAAGTTTGAGAAGTTTTAGAGAACCACATCATTACACTGGACATAATCGCTCCATAGAATGTGAAGACTTCAGCGACATACAGTTAGAGTTTCTTATTGTAGCTGACCTGATCTATTAGATAACATTTGTATCACGCTAATTACTTTACATTATTCATCTATAGTTCCAAGACACCCAAGGCAATGGTGTTAAAGGTGCACACCATTGAGGGAAGAAAAGAGAAACAGAGTGGATTAAAAAGACACCGCTTGAATGGTCCCAAATGACCTATCAGCCATTTAATGGTATGAATCCTTTATACTGTGACAGGGGAATGAAAGAAAATAAGGGGGGCTAGTGCTTTATTAAAAAGCTGGAGCAAAATGAGGTTCATGATTGTGAAGATGGTGGTTATCTGTGGCCTCTGGACCTGAATCAAACTGCTCCTAAAATGATTAGATAGTAATTTTTTCTATGCCTCTCTCTCTCTCTTTAGACTTGATCTCTTCTCTCTTGTCCTCCATGTATTTATCATACTTTCTCTTCCTCTCTTTCCTTTGGTCCATCTTTTTGTGTCCATTTATTCTATGTTCACCTTTTCTTCTGCACTTCGTCTCTTTTTTTGTTTTAACTTAACCATATAGTTCAGGCTGCAAGTCAACACCTGCATCCTTTTTGTTATGAGTAGACATTGGTCTGCACAGACACAACTCCAATTCTTCCTGCTACACAGTCCCATTGTGTTTGGTCTCTTGCCATTTCATTGTTATGCCTCTCTTCTTTCTTTCGCCCCGTCTTCCTCTTCTGTCTCCTTGTCATTCTCCATCCTTTCTCCTTCCTCTTTCATAGCAACACTATTCCCACATGCCTTGCTTCCTATTTTCTCCCATCTGCAGTGTCTCGCAATGCTACGGCTAGCATGCTAATGCACCAGATCTAATCTTAACTAAACAGTGCTTCCTCATTTTACCCCCGTCTCACAGGAGGACACTTGCGTGGGAAGAACAGCCAACCGACCACGCCGTAGTGAGATGCTCTCACCAGCTCCAGGGGTTAATTAAAAATCAATTCATCAAGTGGAAACAAAGGAAACAGGGAGAGAAGGGAATAATCTCCAGTAAAAGACACAGGCTTATTAATATGCATTCACACAGTAAAAAAAAAAAGGAAGAAACACAAATTTCAACACACTTACCTGTCTTAATAAAAGTTAAATTGATATTGAATTTCAGTGTGTCCTTTGAACCGATTGTGTTAGGATAGAAATGAAACTCAAGACCAAACTATTAATTCCTTATTCCCCTGTACTCTCTTTTCTTTGTTCCCAAATATTTCACTCCCCCTTCCTGTCCCCTCCTCAACTCCTTTCATAATCTATTTCTTTGTGTATCATCTCCATCTCATCCTCACATGATCTGTCTTTCTGCCTCTCTCCATCCCTTTTTACCAATTACCCCTGCTTTTCTTACATCCCTCCTTCTGCTGCGTCTCTCCATCTGTTTCTATGTCCCCTTAGGTGATGCACAACCAGAGTGCTGGGTCCGGATCAGAGCAGTTCTGTGTTCTCGATGGGTCTTACCCTCCGGGTTTGGACATGAATTCCGGTCACTCCAGCACACCAGAACACACACAGTGTGACCCGCTGCACACATGCCAAACTTCCCCACGTGTTTCAGATGCAACAGGTAGGCTGAAGATGGGAAGTGTTTTTCAGTATTTGTGTGTGCATGAATTTTTATGCTCCTATTTTATTGAGATTTTCCTCTTTTAACTGGCTCATGTTTTCCCATAAACTACATCAGAAAGTGCCGTTGCTTTTTTTGTGCTTCATGAGATTAGATTGTGAAGATTACCTCTGTGTCCAACTTTTGCCTGGAGATACTTTCCAATTTGCAAGCGTTATTCATATCACAAAGGCCTCATAATAGGATTTAGAACAAATATGTAAAAGCGTAGAGCTTACAAGAGAGATGAAAATGAGTTTTAAACCCAGAGGAGCGCTGGCTGTTTGGTGGAAAACGAGAGATGGGGGACAACACCGATAATTTACTACTGGTGGGTCCAAGGGGAGCTTTCCTGAGATGCCTTTTTTTAATTTGTGTGTGTATGTGTATATGTCTTTGCCTGCACATGTGGGTACGCTTGTGTGCTCCGTTTTTATATTTAGTGCTGGCATTACTATGCCTCCACTACACAGTGACAGCTGTGGCCAGAGGCATTATGTTTCTGGATTGTCCATCTGTCCATCCGTCTGTCCGTCCCAAATCTTGTGAACGCGATATCTCAGGCACACCTTAAGGGAAATATCTTTAAATTTGACACAAACGTCCGCTTTGGGGTGAACTGATTAGATTAGATTAGATTAGATAATACTTTATTGTCAGCTTTCTCCGAAATTCATTGTGCGGCACAGCCACCCGATTGCATGACAGAAAAGAAAACACAGAGACAATACAGTGCACATTTACAATTGACATCAGGGATTTGGAGGTCAAAGGTCAAGATCTCTGTAACCTGTCAAAACATGTGTTTGACCATAAATCAAGAATTCATACGATAAATATGCCAAATATATAACTCGCCTGTTTAATTTTTATTTAGGCTGAAAGTTATGCATAATAAAGGATATGGGCAATTTGCATGACAGGCAACTGCCATCGCAGGTGCTTCACCGCTACATTTAGCCTCCTTCTTTGGATTAGCTTGGAAAAGAGCCCAGTCAGGCACTGATGGAAGCAGCAACAAGAGCCACCCACTTTGAGCTTAATTTTCACTCTTTAGAAACTTAAAAGTGATGATGTCATGGAGACTTGATATCTTACATATGGTCTGGACAGACACATATATAAACTGCAATTTGACCGACTGGTGGGGCCATACAACTGTCAGGCAGTGATGCTAGGTTTTATGTAGTGCCTCCATTTTCTGTAGCAAAACACAGTTAACTTCAAACTTGTGAAAGTCCGCATTTCACCCCGAAGACACACTCACAGACAAACACAGCCTTCTCTTCTTGTTTCTTTCCCAGCTGAAAAGTCGAGATAATAATGCTTGTGTCCTTCACATGGCACTCAAGGTTTACTTTGCCTATACCTTTGAGAGGTCTGTTGAAAGGCAGCTGGCTGTTGTCAGTGCAATGTCATATTTCTTAAACATCACATCTGAAAACATATTGTCTAATCAGTCAATATTGCTAGGAAATGCTTATATGCCATTATTACCTGTCTATTTGCATTTCAAGCAAGAGAGCAAATTCTTTCTTTTCTTCCTCCTCTTTTTTCACTGCCGAGTTTCACCTTGAACAACATCAAATAAAACCTGCTTTAGCAAGATGTTTTTTCTTTAAACTTCTGACATTAACTATGTCTGGAAGATCATGCCGTTGCTATTGAGGTAAAGTATGGTATTATTTTTTTAACACTGATGATTTGTAAACTTGTCATGCATATGTGGTGCTCAGACTTTCCAAAAAAGGCTCATGAAAATGTAGCCTTAACCTCCAAATTTCAATTTGAGGTAAAATAATAATAATTGGATCGAAGGAGACGCTATAATTTATCGTGGTGCTCATTGCACCTTGTACTCTTGTCCAAGGCTGCTGAATTACATGCATTTCAAACAGAAGCTGCTGTTTCGATTCAGCAAGAATTTCTAATCCACATTTTCCATGCTTAAGTAAATCGCTTGGCCCAAAATGATCCCATCAACCTTTCCCTTCATCAAATCTTGAAGTCCATCTTTTCACTGTTTCATTGTCAGGCCTGTGTTAAATGAATGAGGTTGACAGTGAGAGTCTCCCACAAGGGCACCACTACCCTCATCGCACCATGCAGCCAGCCGCTCGTCAAACCCCGCACTGTCTCTGCCACCATCGTTAAAGCTCCAAAGTTAATGAGAGAGAAAGGTTAGAGAGGAGGAATATCACCTTGACAACACTCCGCACTCATTTATGTCCCTCCATCCCTCCATCTGTCTCCTCAATTTTACTCTTTTTTTTTTTAGGCAGGGCTGAGATCCAACAGGTTTTATATGTCTCCTGCTCTACCTTTCCACCTCTCTCTCCTTTCTGCTCTTACTCCCTGTCACCCGGTCAGTCAGAAAATGAGGTTGTTAGTGTGCAGTTTCTGTCTCGTGTGCATCCAAAGAGAGAGAGACGGACAGATAGACAGACAGACAGGCAGGCAGGACAATGACCAAACTTCTAGGTAAACAAGCAGATAGACAACAAGCAAAGACCAGCAAACAAATTGATGAAGAAACATGCAGAAATGTTTCTTTGTATGCATTTAGAAGTCATTTTTGTATTTCAGCCTTTCTTTTGTGAGTGTAAAAGCTGTCTGTCTTACTCCTTTCCCCTTTTCATTTGCAGCTGATTTAGTTTAGTTAGTAGATTCTCCATCCAGTCAATACTATTAATTGATTGGCTAACCACTGGAGAGAAAGCAGAAAACAGCAGTAATTGCATTGCAGCTGTCAGGATTGGCTGAACAGGCTTATTAAGCAATATTGGTTTGGTACAGATGCTGCTGCTGAATGGACAAATGGATTGTTTCATCACATGTAATTTACTAAATTAGCTTACATTCATTTATATATTTATTAGTACTAATAAGCTAATTCATACATTTTATGTAAATGATGAACCTCCTCAAAGCCATGGCTTCTCTTTTGTTGCTGTTATTGTATGTTAATTGGATGTGTTTTGATTTTCTGAAACTTGCTCTGTAGGATTTGAGCTCTTTTGCAACTCATAGCTGTAGAGCGTGATTTACCAACTGAAGTGATAACACTGTTTGCATCATGTCAAACAATATAACTTGCAATGTCCTCAAAAATGTATAGTGAATTTCCAAACTAAAATGAAGACCTAAACTTGAGCTGAGATCCTGTGTTTAAGAGACTGTTGCTTGTCTTTTCTTCTTCTCGTACCGTATTTGTCAGTTCCTCCTCTCTGCCGGGCTGTTGGTCTCTGTGTGCTCCGCTCCTTTAATTCTTATAACCATTTGTAACTTGACCTAGTTTTACTTTTTAAATGGATAAACAACTATGCAAATGAATAGCCATATTCTATAATTCTCACAGCAGCTTTATATTCTGTGTATCATTGCACTGTTATAACCAAAAAAAAAGTTATTCCATGCATTGGATCTACAGAAAATCACACACTGTTGGAGGTAGATAGCAAATCAAATGCATTGCCATTTCCATTTGCTGCTATACGTGCTACTGATAGCAGCGAGACGTTGCATGATCTGTGTCCTTGGATTTCATTTATCTTGTATCCAGATATTCTTCATGTTTTTGAGAGCATGTAAAGGGCAATAAAAGAATGTGAAAGTGGATAGAGTGATGGAATACTTTTAAAACAGGGTCAGCAGAGGCGTTTATGGGATATAAAAACTCTAAATATTAACATTCTTCTGTATAGAATTTTTATTTTATTTGATCGTATCATTTATAGATATTCTTATTCTTTGCAGTTTTATTTTCTCAATTCAGATTTGGTGTGCCCTCTCTCAGTTTTTCTCTCGCTTTTTTTTTTAGGTTCGGACTGTTATGGGCCAGGGGGCAGCCTCACTACCTATGCTGAGGAACACTTGGTTTTTAGAATGACGAAGGATAACCACATGCAACCAAATGGAATTCAGATTCACTCAACCAGCCCCACCAGGAGACGAGAAATACCGGCAAATGAACTAGGAACATCTGGTAAGTCTGTGTGTGTGCTCGCGTCCACGCTTGTGTGCATTTTGTCTGTGTGAACACTCTCAAGCTCGCTGAGCTCCACTTCTTACTCTCCTAAACACAGAACTCCATTTTATAATATCAATGCGCCTCCTTTCTGCATATAACCACACTTTTTTGGCACTGAGAAGGCAGGTTTCTTAAAGAGATTATACTGTATCACTCTCAAACACAGGCACTAGCACCATATACGCACGTACTGTAGACACACACACACACACACACACACACACACATGCAGGATTGGGAGTCAGTCCAAAACTGCATCCTCTCATCTCTTCCCTCGCTCAGATCCCAGAAACACTGCAGTAATCTGTTTATACTGATACACACGCACACAAACATCGACACCTGTAAGACAAGACGGTAATCTGTTTTCCTCAGTGATATATCTAATACCCCCCACTGCTCATCAGTTCACAGGATTTCTTTCCTCTTCCCCTCCTCACTCAGTGTACTGAAAACAACTGTATTTATATCGACCATTTCATTCCACCACTCTGCTCTTTCTACACTTTCAAACCATTTAGCCCTGCTGTCGTTAGTTCTCTTCATGAATCATGCCCATTCTTTCCTTCCGTGCCCTTAAACATTTACACATTTTGTGTAATTCTTTTTAATTGTTATGTTTTTATTTCCCTTCTTCACTCTATTCATTCATACTTGTTCACCCAAAGTAAATAGTTTAAAGCATCAATTTTCCACATTGTTCCTCACTTGACTCAAGGTGTAGCTAAGTTGAATATTTGAAAGGAGGTGCATACTTGTAAAGTCTCTCAAGAGCTCAAAATCTTTTCCACATATTTGATTACAGCATCAGAAGGACACTCTGGTGCTCAACATGTTTTCAATATTTTTAATTCCACATGGGAACCTTATCACAGACGTTTCGGCAAGTTGCCTCACTCACTATGCCTCATTGTGCTGTCTTGTCAGTGTGCCGCTCCAGTGTGCTGTCTGACAGCACACTGAAGAGGGCTTCTCGACGAAACATCTGTGCGTAGGCTCCCATGTGCCATTAATGAATATCTTGAAATAGCTTTGTGTTCCTTAGCATCTTTGTGAGAAGGGAACTCCTTTGGATATTCACGGCATTTTGTTTATCCTTTTTAGGCTTTAGGCTTTTTTTGGGGGCTATATTTGTTTTGCATAGGCCCCAGTTATACTTGACATTATTATTTTCCATGTTGAAGAGATACATTTGTATCTCAATGCATCTACATAGTATGTCTGGAGCTGTCAAAATTGGCCTAAAAATGACAATTCAATATATATGAATATTCCCTCAGAGAAAAACACATAGGTTTGAACTATTCATACATCAATTTTTGCAAATTATGTCCATAAGAGGACGTAATGTGCCAATCATATAATTTATAATGTCCAATCATATAAATTATATGATTTTTTTTTTTGTTGCAGGCAGTATATATACAGCATATAGTGTATGGATAACAAGAAAGATTGAAATCTGACCTTGCTCAGAAACTTTAGCAGGAGGTAATGTGGAGAGATCAGATTTTAATCTCACTCTCATTTTAGCCTGAATACATTTTAAATCAGGCACAGAGTCTTATCAGTAAACAAAATCTACATCTATGTCCCATCTTCTTGTACAGTTATGTGTATGGAGTGCACATGTTAGCGGCGCTGTACCGCATGCATCATTCCTCCCATGCTGTTTAGTTTGACAGTGCAGGTGGTTGTGAAGCACTAAGTGGAGGTTCTGTGCCAGTTGAAAGACAGAGCCAGGCACTGAGAAAGGAGGGAGGGACAGAGGGAGGGTGAGGTAAGGAGACAATGGAAGATTGAAAGAATGAAAGACTTAACACTGGAGCTGAAACTGGTTAGACAGCACCCAGCATGAGGAATCAGTGTGCCGCACACACACAAACACACACGCACATGCACACCCACACCATCATAGCTTCTCAATGGGGGCCTCGATGTAATTTACAGTGAGCAGGTGGGGATGGATGTTCAATCTGATTCAATTTGATGTGGCTCGCAGTGGAGTGGGATGAGACACCACTCATTCCGCTGACTGTTGTGATAGTTTCTCTGTCTCTCACCCTCTTTCCCTGAAACCCGAGCTGCATACCCCTCCCCTTCCTCCTCTTACTTTGTCCTGTCTTACTCTGAATCTTGTCTTATCTCTTTCTTTCACTTAAACTTTCTGTAGCTTTTTTTTGTAAGATACCCTCACTGTATATCATCATATCCAACATGACATTCATCCATCTATACTTATGTGCACTGATATATGTATCCTTTCATTCTTATTCAGGGTCTAGCTTGTCTGGCGAGTCCACACCATTTCTGCTGCACCGTCCAAATACAAACCCAAGCCCTTTCTCTGCACCTGTCTCTCCATCCCTCTCCCATTCTCTTTCTCGTCCCCTCTCTGCCTGCCTGTCCCGTCCTACATTGAATCCCGCGTTCCGTCCGTTGTCCCGAGCTGCCCAGGAGATCATGGAGATCTGTAGTGTGGACGAGACAGGCTGTGAGGATCCAGACCTGGACACCGACACGACCGCACACACACTCCACGGTCTGGAGCAGGAACTCAGACTCATGACCAAAGGTGCGGACATACACATACAGTCATGAATGCAAACACCATCATTTTATGGCCAACTACAGTGTGATCGGTCTGTTTTATAATATTGATAATAATAAAATTGGATGTAATAATTTAAATCACAACAATGTCTGATGTTATAATGGTAATGATAATTTTAAAAATAAGGCCATTAGCACTAACCTTTCTTTATCCATCTCAGAAACGGAGAAGCAGGCTTTATTATTTGGTACAGAAAGCATTGGAAGGCAAGATCAGCATGGAAATCATTGTTTGACACGGTGAGTAACATGCACACACAAGCTAAACACACAAACACATATTGATCTTGGTTGCTTAAAGCAAACACATTGCAAACACAATACATAATCTCAACACATTAACAGATTTATCTTTTCTTGGGCTACACTGAGGTTATATTCTCCACTGCTTTGGTTTCCCAAGTTTTATAGTGGTGTTCCCAGGAACATAATAGTTATTTTTTAACTAACTCTATTTATTTGTGGATCATTAACATGGTCATGTTAATGTAGCAATATGAACATTAGAGGTTTTATATGATATTTTGAACAATAAAATAGCAATATACCATCAAACAACTATCTGCTATGTAGAGATATAGTGGCGTACTGGCGTCCTGAACAAAGACCGTTTATAAAGATGGACAGACAGGTAGGTCAGAAATCCCACTCCCTGCATGTTAGCAGATGGGACTTGAGTAATTTTTTTTATGATAGGTTAGTTTAAAAAAAAAAAGAAGCCCAATTTTTTATTGTTACCAAACTTGAATAAATTAATATAACAAGTTCCTCCCTCGAGAGCTTAAAAGTACTAGCTGCAGCTTAGGAAACTGTTAAAATGTCCATTTAATGTTGGTATCCTGATAGCAAATGTGCTTCTGTTTTCTCTGTGAGAATCTGAGTGAGCGTCATGACTTCCTGTTTTCCTACTCTTGTCTGTGTCTTTTCACCATGATCGGCATGTAATCCGTTGCTTTCTCTCCCTCTACATTCCTCCACCATTCCAATGGTCACGATGGGGGGTAATCCCTCTTTTTTTGTGCCCCGTCAATCCCTCTCTCTGTCGGATATGTGGAGTGTGTAATGGATCGTTAGCCAGCAGAACGACTTTCGCTTTGACAGCATGTTCGGTATCGGGCCTTAATGTGCTGCTTAATGTGTGTGTGTGTGTGTGTGTGTGTGTGTGTGAGACAGAGAGAGGGAGAGTGTCAATGTATTTTTTCCTGTATTTCCAAAACTGAGTGTGTGGGTGTGGGTGTGTGTGCCTGTGCGTTGTTGATGTTTTGTGTTTGTGTGTATGTGTGTGTAGTGGGCATAATCTGCGCTAGAGGCCTTGTGCTGAGCAGAGCACTGTGAATATCATATTGAGACGTGTAATAACCGGATTAACACATACTACACAGAGGGCTCCCAAAACAGCTCCTTACATCCTTTAAACATGCACACAAACACACACACACACACACACACACACACACACACACACACATGCGCACCTTCGTCATAACTGTCACATTCCCTCAAATCATGCAGTTTTTGGTCAATGTGATAATATTCAGTTCATAAATATTCAAAACATAAGAAGAACTTACCATGCCAGGAATTGTGTCACAACTTTAACAGCCTGCAATCCTCATTGAAATAGGGAAACGCACATTCATCTTTGAAATTGAACGACTTTTTAGTCCTATAGAGCAAATATTTTTGACATTCCAAGTTACATTTGAAAGTCTAACTTGTGCTTCACATTTTCTTTCTAAACACAGTTTTTACAGTAAGTTTGCAACTTAAAACTGGACCTTTAATATACATTTACTGTACCATCCCTACAGCACCCTTCAATTGAGTCCTCCTCTCAGCCACCAGGTACTCCCAGATGTTGAGTGATGGCTGTAGTTGCATTGCAGAGTAGATGCACAGTAATAATGCATGATAATAGAGTTCTACTGTCGAGTGGTCTCTGCTCCCCAGCCACCATCATACAGAATAACAGTTTTATCAGGAACTCTTGAGCAGGTTTATAATTTAGTCTTGTATGAAACCGATAAAATATACATTTATTTTGGTGACTATTCCAGTAATAGGACACTCTAATACATGCCCACTCAACACACAAGTGAATGCTGTAGTGTAGTGTATTATTACATGCTGTATGTGTGCATCTATTGATGCATGTGTCTGCTGCAACCCAAGCTATGTTTACCTTATATCCAGACAACTATTCATCATCTGACTCAACTGCTTCCAGCTGCCTGACTGTGCTGTAGTGTTGCTTTAGTCTATTGGCTGTCTTTGATCTAACCTTCAGTCAGTGCATACTTGCACAGTAGTATCACATATACATAGTTTCAATTTTGTGATGTACAGTTCATACAGTGCAGAATCAACGGTGACCTAACAAGAAGTTTTAGATTGATTATAAAAAGTTCAAGTTCGACATATGAGATTCGCCATCATTAGCTGAGAGACTCAGGTTTCTTTACTCCTGCTTCTGTGTTTGCTGCCTTGGTATGAATGAAATTTAAATGCATTGACATTTAGCATTGCACTCAGACATCAGCTGAACTGTGCTTTTATTTTAAATGTATTTAAAATGTGAACTGATTTCCCTTAGAATCTGAATGTCAGCTTGTTACACTCAAGTCCATACATAAAACCTACAGCATAATTTGCCGCCCGATGGAGCATGTGTTTGCAGGTACACAGTTGGCATGAATGTGATTATTTAGATTAGCTGTAGGTTATGATACCAACAATCAGTGGGAACACTTACTTGTGGAATTTTGCAAGTAAAACAGACCTTTAAAAGCAAAAGTCAGTTGTGGACTTTATTAAAGGTTCAGCTGTCAGCAAGATCAGAAATGCAACGGGAAAACATAGTGATTCTTTAAAAGAGGTACTGAAACAAATCAAATACCAAAGCTTCATTTAATATCTAATAGATATTTAATATCTGTATACACCTGTTTGGACACCTGTTTCGAAAACTAAAATCGAATGTGTCAGTAACTCTTCAGGAAAATAATTGGATGCTTGATGACATTAAAATCTAGACAAATTTAAATGTTTCTGAATAATAAAACAAAGGCCACAGCATCTGTCGCATGATCACCGCAGACTATGTTGACACCAACCTTCTTTGACACCAGTGTCAGATCAGGTGGGCGGTGTGGATGGCATTGATATGCCTGCTGTTTTTATCGAATCCAAAGTTAATTTAGACTTGTCAGATGCAAACTAGGAGAGACATTTTATAGATGCCTCAATAAAATGTATGTGGGCTCCACTGGTGCAGTTAATTGTACCTCCTGTATGTAAGAAAGTAGTCCGTACCCTTTTATTTACAACATTTCTACTTCCTTCTTCCTGTTCTTTAGAGGTATTTCACATGAAAAAACAGACAGTTTGGTCAAACCACAACCCTGATGATGAGCAATGCAGCAGACACACAAACTGTACTTTCAGCTGGTATACCCACCTGAATATATTACAAGTGTTTTATGATGTCTGCATCTAAAAGTAGTTACAAAAGGCTCAGTGCATATGTCCTTTAATCATAGACAGGTATTCGAGTGCTGTGCATGGAGGATGTTCTGCCTTTGATTGGTGCATTTGGTCTTGCAGGGGCAAAGCCAGCGAGGAACAAAAAGATGAGGAGGCGGCTGCACAGAGAGACCGGCAGAGTGTCTTCTTACTACCCTGAGATATGCACACACACATGCATGTAAAAACACAAACTTGCTTGTTAAATGAGAAAAAGAGGCGTGAACCCACAGAGATATAAGAGACTGAAGTGAGGAAAAACACACAGCGGATGTAATTTAAATTGTGTTCATGTGGTGCAGATGCCCCTAATAATAAATCCGCGGGGGACTCTTGTTCAAATTGATGAAAATGTATATGTAGTGCTTTGAAAGAACACTGTTGGATATTCAATAAATTGTTTCTTGATTGTCTCTCTTTGCATTGTGCACAATGTTTATGTTGCCCTGATGAAAAGTAGCTGTGAGGTACCCTACACACCTCAAGTGTGTAGGGTCCCTCATGGATGGATTAGCTGAAGGTATAAAGCAAATGGGAGTTGATGGGAAGATGAATGGTGAGTTACATTACCTTCTCAGCAGGATTCAGCTTGAACCTCTTTGACTGTGTATTAGTCAATGTGTGTGTGTGTGTGTGTGTGTGTGTGTGTGTGTGTTAATAGGCACACACTGAGGGGCAGTTTGATGTGGTGCCAATTTTGCCTATAGGAATTAAACACACTGCATTTTTTTCTGTTTTCATCAGTTTCTTTGTTAATAAGGTGAGGGTGGCACTGGATCAGGTCATACTGTCTGCAAATACACACACACACACACACACTGAAGATGCTGCTGCAGGTGATAAATTATGTTTGCAGGGGAGGGAGTAAGGATTGGTGCCAATGGCCGCTGTTGCCATCTGTCTGTATGTGTGCGCAGGAGTTGGGGAAGATAAACACCAAGCACTGGAACTGGTTTGTTGTCTCTCTGGTGAATGTGTACATGTTGGTGTGTGAGTGTGTGTGGGTTTTTTTCTCTCAGTTCTGCTGTTTTGCATTACTCCCCACAGCCACTCCTAATCCATCATGGCTGCCACTGTCCTCAGCTGAGTTCACAACCCACCACCCACTGCTTTATCTCTGAGCTGATGTGCATGTGAGGATCAAACAAGGACAAACAGGTAGACGCGGGAGAAAATCACGCCTTTATTACACAACCAGACAGGAACTCAGAGGTAGGATGGATGTCAAAGGTGCCACCTTTGTGATTGAATATGAGATTAAAGGTTCATTTGCACACGGCATGTGGTTATGTGTGTGAATATGAGTGCAAGTGCATGTGTGGTCCATTGCTTTACCTCAGTCACTTTGAAGGGATGTAAGGGTATTTTATTTGTCCCAACGATAATCGCTAGAAGCGGACAGCAAAAGCCCTGTAATCCAACGGCAATCACCACAAGACTGATTGATAGCATGAGGACACAGACAGAGAGGAGAAAGAAACAGAGAGAGACCAAGAAAGAGAGAGAGAGAGAGAGAGAGGTGAAAAGGTAGATCTTTGTTATTGTGTCCTTCACTGAGTTTATCACTTACTGTTTAGGAGAAGAAAATAACAGAGACATAAATCTGATGGATATCGAACTGCTAGACTGGGTTTAAACAACTCTGAGATCTGCGCTCTCTCTCTCTCTCTCTCTCATTCTTTCTCCTCCACACGCACACACACACACATACACACACATGCATAAAAACGGAGAGAGAACGGAAAAAGAGGGCTGACCTTTGTTAGATTTGGAGTTGTCTGTGATGTTGTTGATGCTGTCAGAAAGACAGTGAAACTGGATGAGTTGACATTTAACTGCACTATATTAACTGACCCTTCTCTGGAACTGGAGTTCACACTGGGTGTGCTGCGGGGGAAAAAAGCAAAGAGAAAAATATGCTGTGTTATGAAACTAACTTTTTTTTTTTGCTGTTAGGGGCAAATTCTGTAAACTTTTTCTTACAGTGAATACTGATAGAAATCATGTATCTTTTTAATTTTTAAACATAACAGTGGTAAGTAATGCTGCTCCCTTTTTCCCTTCAGTCTTCCAAAGACATCCTGTGATTTTTCCCATTATTATTATTTTGGTTGTCCTGGGTTTTGGCATTTTTCTTTGACAGCAAGTAGCACGGTTGAAACATTTTGCTCTGCCTCTGGCTGCATGTCCGCTTGTTTTCTGATGAAAACCCATTCAAGTTTCCTCTCTCAGAATGCCCTGAAAGAACTTGTTTGTTCACAGAGTCTCACAAGTCACCTACAGTGAGCTGCGAGGGACAGCAGCAGCATCCTTGTGAGACTATTTGAGTCACAAATAAACTGTGAAATTGGTAAAATGGAAGTAAGGACAGCCCTAATGTAGAAAGGGGTTGTTTACCCACTTGTTACCAGCCTTTTTATGAACTCTTAAGGGAATCCTGTGTTAATATTTTATATCACATACTTGTAGTCTTTTATATATATGTAACTTCATAGAAATAGCCAATATTGTTGCTGATGCTCTTGTTTATTTATGTAAGTCATATAGAAGCACCAATACTAAAATTGACAGTGTTTAATAACCAGTTAAGTTACTTGTAGTTGTGTTAACCTGCACAGAAGTCATAGGGAGGTGGTTGGGGTGAATTGTGAGCATTAAGATCATTGTGCCCTGCAACCCACATGTGTGAGGTTTGGGTTACTTAATTTCTTTCATAAAGTGAGGGAAAGATGGTGGTTTTGGTTAAGTATTGAAAAATGGCCCGTCTTGAGCTTCAACCCAGTTCTATTTAACTAAAACCAACCTTAACCATTGTTTTGATTTGATTCAATATAACCATAAAATAACCAATAACAACCAAAAATAAGCATAACCTTCCTTTAGTTGCCACAACATGTTACATTGTATGGAATACAATGTAACATTTCCTTGTTATGATGGTGATGTGATGATAGAAAAACATATTCTCAGTAGCATTATATTTATTTCAAACATATTTGTATTAGTTAATTGTTTGCAAATTAGTCTGTGTGAGATACAAACCTAATCTTAAGGAGACATGGTTGTTTGTGGGTTTGGTTGATTGGTTACAACATTAAATTATGATATTATTGACCAAGTACATACAGAAGGCTAAATTGCGATGATAGGTTAGGCTATAACATGTGCTTAGAATATATTTATGGGCATGACAGTTTTATAGTCCAACTAATATTACATTTTGTCAACCCATATTTGTGGGGCTCATACCATTTTTATTAGAAAGAGAAGAACAAAGGCTGAATTTTTAAAATTGTCACACTGTTAAAATAATAATAATAATAATAAATAAGTCATTTTTTGTCAAAATTGTTTTGCCCAGATCATCTCCTCATGACGCCGGCCATCTGTGGTAATATCGTCTACATCCTCAGTTGATCAGATCATGTGATTTTAGTAAAATCACATGATTTTACTTGACATAGGCCATTATCTTAAATGGGTAAAATTTAAGATAATGGCCTATGTCAAGTGTGTAACTTAAGCGGATTTATTATGCCTAAGTCAAAATAAAATGTGACTTAGGCAATTTTTTGAACATGCCTTTGTGACTTAAGCAAGATATGGTAACACTTTATTTTGAAGGTGTCTACATAAGAGTGACATGAGCGTGTCATAAACATGACATGGGATCTGTCATGAACATTAATGACACTTTGAAGTAACATTAATGCTCATGATACTTGTCATGTCATGTTTCTGACAGGCTTGTGTGACTCTTATGTAGACACCTTCAAAATAAAGTGTTACCATATCTTGCTCAAGTCACAAAGGCATGTTCAAAGAATTACCTAAGTCATTTATTTCTCTTAAGTTACATAATTTACACACAGTGTTATTACTATGCCAATAGCCATCCTTTGTTACATTCTTTTTGACTGAAATGATCAATAAATGTCATATGTTACACTTTTGGTGAAGTTTTTTGTGTTTCCTGCAAAACTTGAAAAAATTAGTTCGGCGATTATTTTAACGGTGACGATATGCTCCTTTTACCCCCTCAGTCGACTGGAGAGATGTGTCGTTTGTTTTTGATTGACAAC
This sequence comes from Centropristis striata, assembly GCF_030273125.1. NCBI lineage: Eukaryota > Metazoa > Chordata > Actinopteri > Perciformes > Serranidae > Centropristis > Centropristis striata. Next base: position 34,503,075 of record NC_081520.1, on the reverse strand, counting down.
AGGTGGCAGGCTGCGCTCTGAATGGTGAACTTCAGACGAAATAAAAACGTACAATGTAGCCATGGACAATATATGGGCGTCAGTGTTTTGCCAGCATCTAACCGGTCTCACGTGACATTTGCAGGTAAGTTTACATGCTGTTTAATGTGCAGCAGCTGAGCAGCTAATTAGCTAGCTAGCTTGTAAAGTGACATTAGCTGCGCACTTCTCCCTGGTAAATGTTTGTTCAGTGGTTCGTTCAACAAGCTAACGTGGAGCTTGTAAGTTAGGTAGAGCAGTTTTTAGCTTGGCAGCTAATGTGAGTTGTTGTTTAAAGTGTGTGTTGTCTATGCTGCTTCATGGGGTTTCCTTATGAAAATAACTTCCCCTCACAGGAGCACACGACGATTCAGACAGCAGCTCTGTGGAGCTGGGACCTGGACCAAGTCCTTGTTTTGCAAGTCAAAAGTAAGTTTCAAGTCTTTGCACTCAAGTCCCAAATCAAGAAAAATCAAGTTCTGAGTCATAAGTCATAATTCGACAGATAAATATAAAATTATTATGAAATGAATTAATTAATAAAAAACAAACAAATTGTGACTCATTTGTTATGACATGTTTTTTCAAACTCTTGTGTAGTCTTCCCGTCGACTATGTACTGGTGGTCCTCATGGGTCAAAAAGGACCCCATGACACAAGACTGGTTTTAGGACATGTAGAAAAAAAATTATTAACAACTTTTTTTTTTCACCTTTTAAGGCAACTCATGACCAACACATTAATATATAATTTTCTTTTTTTTTTCAATATTATTGGTCAATTTTAGTAAAAAAAAATACAAAATAAAGCCTCATTTCAAGAGAAAAAAGTAGTGGAAATAGTGGGGGAAAGAAAAATCTTGATGGGAATGCACAGGTTATGTATCTAAAGGATGCAGAGGGGCGCATATGCCGAAATTTCAAGCCATTTTATGAAAGTTAACGTCTATTGATGGTATGATGAAAATTATTTGGGATCAAAAAGGTCCACAGAACTACAAGAGGGTTAAAATAAAAGTAGTGCTGACATTGCACTTTAATAGCAGAGGCCTTTAGTATGCTTTGGGGAAAGAGTCATTGGTGTTAAAATCTAATTCTAGACTTGTGAAATGTGTTATGTCGGTGGTCGTGTCACGGCGTCGAGCCACTGCGAGATGTACAGTGCTGGGATAGATTTCCTCCCGCCCGGGTCATCACTACACGCCGCTTGGTCTTTACGAATTTGTGGAAGGTATTTCCTACTTTTGCGACAGACGCTCTCCTCTGTGCACAATGTTCGGGCTACCTCTTTCCACAAATTATTAGCCATTTGCGTGTCTTTATAGTATTAACAAGATGTGTTGTATAGGTTTATGTACTTCCTTACTGCCTCGGCCAGCTGTTCCTCAAAACTATCCATTGCTGTACAACCTACTGCGCCAGCGGAAAAGAGGAAATCACAACATTCCTACTTCAAATTTCTGACCAATCACACAATAGTTCATTTGTCGAGAACAAGCTGTGAGAACTCCTAAACCAGGGCTGCAAGAAAAAAATGATGTCATTTTTTTCTTGCAGCCCTGGGAGAGAGAACAAATTTCAGTTTCCAGTTGCAAGTCTCTTGATTTTGTCAAATTGAGTCAAAGGTAATCAAATTTGTAGGCATGTGATTCTGAGACTATTGAGATGTATTGTATAGCAAACAAAACAGCAATTCAGTTCAGTTAGATTCATATTAATGTGGTTATGATGCACTCAGATTTGTATTTGTGCATCAAAGATAAGGAAAACATTCTATTATGATAAAATGAATAAATGAATGTCTTATTCTTTAGGTCTGGTATTATGTGTATGTTCATTTATAGGTGCAGAGCAGGCAGTTTTGCTCAGCTTGTCATACTTGTCAACAACAACATTAATACTTTTGACCCTGACAACACACCATGACCAAAGTATACACCATCAGTCATTTTATATTTTACCTATACGCCTCTTGAAGCACTCCATCCACACGGCCGTATGAATGACTGGCTTCTTTCCTTCTGTGGTTGTCAGCTTGGAGGCATATTTGCTGTGAATGTGTCATCTAATCATGTCCCATGTTGTCTATTGGAGCCCTACTGCCTCATTACAGGAGAAGGAGAATACGTGTTGTCTGTCATCTGTGGAACATAAAAAGCCTCGTAGCTACTTAGTTTGTGAGGGCTGCCGTATGTGTCTACCCTATTATTCCCAGGCTCTGAATAGACGGAGCAGCAAAGTGTAACACAGGTGTGAGAGAAGACTTCGGCAAATAGTGAAAGATAATAACGGAATATGTTGTTTGTGCACGTATGAACGCCGCATACATACACCGCAGGCATAAGTTCAGTTATCTAACAGTGTAGATGGACGGATAAATTCGTCTCAAGCCGGCAATCTTTAAGTTTTATTACACCAGAACCCAAAGGATTCCATATTTCTCTTACTTTAATCAACACAAATCCCCGTTTCGTGGGGATAAAGTATTAGTATGTCTCCTCGCCATGTCCCTGCGGCGTCCTCACATGTTGCAGCATACACAGCTTTAACTTAGTTGTGGCTCGATATTACTTTCAAGGTTACAGCCCCGTCTGCGCGTAAATGACCCCCGTTCTCTGGAGATGGAAGTACAGTACGCCTTGGACAGCAAATTCAGGCGGAGAAAGTTTTAATGGAGGGGAGGAGAGAGGGAGATGAGGTGAGGAAATACAAAGAACAGAGAGGTTGAGGAGGTGGAGGGTAGAAATTAAAGAAAGGTGAACGGAGGACATGAAAGAAATGGGGCGGCGCTTTCTGGTTTGACAGGGAAATGTTTTTTTTAGGTTCTCTCCCTCTCTGTCCCTTTTCTTCTTCCACTTACTCTACCATTCCTTCAACCATTTCTTCTGACCTCTACACTTTCTCCTTCACGCCCTTCTTCCCCTTTTTTCACCAGTGCACCCTTCCCATTTCCACCTTTCGGTTCCTTATGCCTTCCCCCATTGCTGTCCTTTCATCTTCCTACCTCTCCATTCCCTTTCTTCATTTTAATCCTTCCATTTGTCCCCCTCTCCATCCTGTTCAGCGGCAGGTCCCGGCGCCCTGACTGAGCCACCGGGACCTGCTGACAAATCGATACATCACTGTAATTGATTCTGTCGGGGCTCAAAGTGTTTAATGAGAGCCCCCCTCCCCCTCTTCTGCTTCCTCCTCCTCCTCTCTCTCCTCCTCCTTCTCTGTTTTTGCACGTGGGCTTCGGCACAGTCCTGTTTAATGGTTAATGGGGCAGAGGCATCCATGTGCAGTGAAGTGGTGAGGCCAGGGAGACAGGTGAGGGGGGAAAAGGCAGGTTTTTGGGTTGTTGAGGGTTAATCAGAGCTGTTCCCAAAGTGATGAATTGGGCCAGCTGGTTAATTAGGACAGGTAAAGGTAGATGTAAAATGTCTGGCCATGAGAGAAAAGAACCACATGCCAGGTAGGAAGTAAGAGTGTGTGTGTAGGTGTGCACTCATATCAGGCGGCAACCTCCGGGTCTGAGCAGGGAGGCAAACCAGGAAGTGCCTTCAGCTGCATTCGACCAAAAATTTCAGCAGGGGGCGCTAAGTGTGGCTGCAAAATAATTTCTGTCCATTAATTTCAAGGCAAAATGAGAAAACTTCTCACTTGATTTATTACCTGAGAATTTTTTTTAGGACAACACTATAGTCTCAGTCGCTAGTTGAAAAATCTTCAAGACAATATGATGTTAATAGTTCAAATAATGGCCCCATTTAGAAGAAAATAGAAGATAAAAAATCATATGATTTGGGGCGGGGTCAGCTTTGATTGACAAGCAGTCTTTAGGAGAGAAGCAGAACAATGCGTATCTAGGCAACTTGTCAACAAAGTTATATATAATGTTATATAGATATAAAAAGGACATTTACCGGTTTGATCTCATAACTTTGACCTTTTCACTGTATTTTCACTTAATGACAAAATGACTTAATGACTTAATGCCTTAATGACTTAATGTTTATTTTAATGTTTTTTTCATTAAAAATGTCTTGTTCAGCGTTTGGTTGTACTAACAGACACTCCAAGGAGTCGCTGTTCATTTTTCTGAGGTCAGTAACAAACATTTTGTTTTTGTTTTTTGCTAGCCAAAACTAACATCCCAGTTAATGCTTCAGTTAATGCTAACATGAATTAGCAGCGGCTTCTCTCAGTCAGGTTGAGGTGTAGAGAGGCGTGTAGTCAGTGTCGTCAGATCCCTCTGACTCCTCCACAGTCCATATATGGTCGGCTCCCCGTATCGGAAACAAGATGGTGACGGAAGATGGTAATGAGTGTAAAGCTGAACTGGATGTTTCCAACGGGCAGTCCAACCAATGGGCCACGATCACTATGTCCATTATTTATACAGTCTATGGCTCATGTGCTCGCAGCTTCTCTTTACGACCTGTTGGTTGCAGCTTTATCAGATGCAGTCTATGTTTGACCCACTCCTGCAGTGGATTAACAGATGCACACAAGCTCACACACAGATGGCAGGAATCACATTAAGCAAGAGTGAACCATAAAAGAGAGGCGGCAGCAGAGTTTTTATATAAAAAAGGTGGGGAATATGAGACAAAATTAGAAAAAAACAAAAAGCAGAGGCAGCGGAGATTAAAAGACAAATCTGTTTTTCAGCCAAGAGAGCGCAGGAGGCCAGAGAGCAGGGGAGAGATAGAGGGTGATATAGTGTGTTTGCGAGGCCAAGCTTGTTTTCCGCGAGCGTGTGTGTGCATGTGTACGTAGGGAGGGTGGGGAATCTTATGGACAGTGAATCATTAATATCAGCAGCCTGTAAGACACTAATGAATAACACGGGAATATATCAGCTCATCGTTTGCTTCTCCCCTTCACTCTTCACACTCTGCTCTCCCTCTCTCTCTCTCTGCGCTAGATTCATTTCTTCCAGCTTTAATGAGAAACACCTGTTAGAGCTCCTCGTTAGGCATCCCTTGTTCATGTCCCATTAGACTTCTAGTCCCTCTAGTGTGTGTGTGCATGTGTGTGCCTCCTGTCTTTGGTTCAATTATAAGTATATGCACTTTTGGGGACGGGCGTTTTGCAATCTGCAGAATACAGAGGGTGGTGTTTTGGTTTGTCAGATTGGTGGTGTTAAAAATTTAGTGGATGGGGTAAGCATGCATTGAGAAGCATGGTACACTGCATTAAAATTCAGTACATTTTTATGTGCATACTATGTTGTTTATTTACATATGATTAATTCCATTTGGATATGTGGGTAATTTTTCACCCCCCAGCCTTGTTGTGGTTACAGCTGCAATTAACTGTTGTTTCTCTGCAAACCAGCTGATCCGTCTGTAATTTAAATTCCCTCCGCTGCAGCATCCTTTTCTTTTAAAATGTTGTTTTTTTAACCTGTGGGAGGAAATTGTGGACGTTTTTGCGAATGGAAAACCACAGAATAGTGCTGACACAAAAAAAGTAGGCCTATTTAGGTATTCTCCTTTGAGCCTAGTGTTTTTACTGGCCTTACATTTTGGCACCATTAACAGTTTACTGAATTAGTTATAAGTTCCTGTTTGTTATATTACCATGGATCTACGGATCACTGGGTTACCACATAATTTACAAGAAGACTGTCAAAATAAGATGCCTTAAATAAAACATAGAAGAACCCTTATTCTCCTTTACAATAATTAATTAAAGCAGGCAATGATTGAGATCAGTGTATATGATGGAATAGTGGCATTAGAATGTATGAGATGAAAAAGAAATCACCAGGGGGAATGCCCCCAGACCCCCCTAGCTGCTATTTTTCAACACTGTCTGGCTACTTTATGTCCTAGTGGAAAGCCCTGTTGACTGTAAAAAATGTTATGTGAGGTGTTTTCTCACATTTAGCTCTCAAAGTGGACGAGATTGATGATATTGTACTTTAAAATGTACAAAATTTTCTCCCAGGGGTGCCCCCGGACCCCCTAGATGGTTATTTTTTTTAATTATTTGCTTATACTCAAGAGTCAAGAGAATTTTTTTTGTATTTGGCAACTGTTGAGATTTGCAATTTAGACTAAATTACATTTAAGATGGATTTTTATTTTGTTGTACGATTTTTATTTATTTATGCAGACTAAATAAATATTTTCTATATATTTTTAAGTATTTTTTAATATCGTCAAGAATATTGTTATCGCAAAAATACTCTGAAATATTGTGATAATCTTTTAGGGCCATATCGCCCACCCCTAGTTGGTACTGTCGATGGTCAGTAAATGTCTTTACAAGCCTTAACAAGGCTGCTTGTTAAACCACGAGGTCCTGTGTCTGACACTGTGTATATCCATGAAGGCATACAGACCATTGTTTTCTTCAATTTCATTTTAATGCCTGGTACAACTAAAGGTACATTTGTTTACAACAACAATAGCTCATAGGAGTTTAATTTAAGACCTGATATCTAGCCATTTTCCATGGTTTAATTGATAATAACCAAAATCCTTATCAAGAAACCATGGAAAATGTCTAACTATAGAACAAGGGTGTTCTAATAATTTTTTCTATGACTGTATTTCATTTAGAGTGTGTGTGAGATAGACAGAGGTATGTGTGAGTGAATGCCATTTCATGAGAATAATGTTCCATGTAAACAGATAGGGATCCTGCTCCTAAGCCACTGGGGTTCATTAACTTCTGCATGATGATGATGATGATGAATTGTGGGTCTGTATAACACATGAACAAATGCAGCATAATACCAAACTCTTTTTTTCACGTCCTCCATTAAGCCACTTTGTTAGACTTCTCTGTTTTCCAGCCCCTTTTTAGTTTCTCCCCATTTTTGTTCATTATTTTACCCACCCTCCCTCTCACCTCACACTGCCTCCTTCCCTTCTTTGTCACACTTGGCCTTTCACTGTCCCTCTCATTATCCCTCTCTTGTTCGCGGCCTCTTTAAATGTGTTCTCTTTCCGTCATTTCACCGTCTTTATCAAGGTTTCTCTCACATTGCTCTTTTTGTGTTTCTGACAGTTTCTCTCACTTTCTGTCTTTGTCCTCACACACACACAGACGCACCTAGTCTGCCTTGAAAGAATGTGCGTACGAGACTGCCAATGAGGTGATTAATGGCTTGTTTGTTTGTCTGTGTGACTATACCCATCGCCCTCATCCTAATTAAAGATATTTCTGCTGATTTGGCTGGGCCCCACCCGTGTAGCGCTGTTTATACAGCTGATTCTTACAATACAGTTCTTGCTGAGGGCTGTTAAGCTGCTGCTGTACAGTAGTTTGATGAATGTCTCCAAACTTACTTTTTGATGGGGATGGGATGATTATTTTTGTGAAGTGCACATGCCCAGAGTATTAACAAAGCTCCCTGTTAGTGTGTGTGTGTGTGTGTGTGTCTGTGTTTGTGAGTGTGTGTGTAAATGCAATTGTTTGCTACTTCACGTGAGTGTTTGTATATAAATTCTGTTTGTTGTCCTAATTATCTTTCCCAAAAATGCTTACAGACGTACTTATTTTTTTTGGATAGTTAGATAATCATTTTTTCTACTACTTGTACCTCGACTGGTAGAACTTTCAGGAAACTCAACAGAAATGCTCAGTCGAAGTTTATTATCTGGAGTGCGGTGGAGAGAGCATGAATTTCCGAAACTAACCGTTGTGGCCGCCACCGAACAAACGGTGGACCTTCACCCAGGGGAGCAGGGTTTGCGTCCCATGGGAAAACAAAGGTTTAAAAATTGATTAATTTTTAAACTTCTTTTTTTTTTTTTTACGTGAATCAAGTTTCTGAACACAACCTGCGGCAGTCACGTCACCCTTGTTACTACTTCACTTGCGGTATTTCCGTACATTTATTTACTGTTTAAACTGTCTTTTATAACGCCTTACCAGGAAGTTTTTTGCCCTAAACCTAGGTGAGTGGTTTTACAACATAAATCCACAGAAACTGCAGCCTTTTTTACAACCGCAGACCGTACATATGTGCTATTTTTAGAATGTGCCGTTGTACTGCGAGACGCGATACATACGTGCCGTAATTTGTGATACTAACTTTATGTTGGAGAACTTGTTGTCACTTGACAAAGACTGATACAATAAAAATACATTGATCAAATGACACATTTTAAGTTGTTGTCTGGCTTTTGTCCAGCTGTATTTTCCATGAAGATAATTTAGAAAGTTTAGATCAAATAAACAAAAAAAATATTTTTCAGCTATTATAAAAAGGAAAATGCACATTAAACCAACAACAGCATTATTTTACTTTTTTCAGTGTAGACTGGTGTAACTTTCAGGAAACTGAACAGAAATGATGACTTTACTAATGTGCCACATACCAGAATGAGTATGAACTCTTTGGACGTACAGTGTTTTTTCTGATATTTTAATAAAGAGCCTGTATTCTGATATGCTCCTATGTTCTACAATTCTACCATGTCATTTAGCAGATGCTTTTATCCAAACGTACATTTGAGTGTTAATACAGCACAAGCAAAGATGAAGTTAAGAAACATAGCAAGAGTAAGTGCCATGGGTTAAGTTTGAGTCCATTAGGATATAAGTTCTTTTAGGCAGTGCGATATTTATCGTTGTCATCTGTGTAGATCAAGCGGAAGGTGTTCAGTAAAGAGTTGGGTCTTCAGTCTCCTCTTAAAGATTGATAAGGACTCAGCTTATTTTGTATATATATTTTTTTCCCCCCAGAAACTATCACGATAAACGATAGTATCGTTGTATGGATGTTTTCAGTTTTATAACAATATTAGTTAAATTCTTAAATCTCGAGAATATTTAGCATTGGAATGGAAATGTGGAAAATAAGTATTAAAATATCCTTAAAAAAAAACATAAATAAATAAACTACAACCTAAATAAAAAAAATTGAATGTCAGGCTCTGTGAACAAAACATTGCAATGAGATAATCATTATGTATTATATTCTTTTTTTTTTTTTTTTTTTTAAATTAAAATTAACAGCTGGAGTGGCTGCTTGGGAAATATAGTTTTTTTTCTGCAAATTGTACTGCCTGTAAAACATTTGCAGCATTACTTTAACCCATTTAGGCCTAAAACGCCTGGAAAAAATGCCTGTAAAACCTATGGGTGATTTTAAAATAACCCCCTAAAACCTAAAGTTTTTATGGAAATTCTACAGAAGTGTCAACATCTACTAAATAATAGATTTTTTCAGCCTCTGTAGCAGATAGAAATGAAATTCAAAAAGTATTTGAGAGCTTATACCTGTTATATCTGAGCTCCCTCTACGATAGTCGTCTTCCGCCATGATTTCAAAGTTCTTGTCCCATTTTGTATTGCGAGACTCCCACATGTATTCTGATGCATTTCAAAATAGGTAGAAAAAAATACAAATACTACAAAACGACTTCTCCGCTTTCCCGGCTTTAATGGTAGATTGACACAACATCGCTCCTGGTTTCAATGGTAGAAATGCGGTAATGCTTTCCCGGCGTAAATGGGTTAAACACAACACAAAAAATGCACAAAAAGTCACGCAAGTAAACAACAATATATTGAGACGTGTTGATTTTTATATATCAAACGATGAGTCAATATAGTAATTATTGTGACAGGCCTAGACTCAGCAGATCGGATGGAGTTTTTCACTCGAAGAGCGTAGTCGGCCGGAGGGTTTGTGGACCTGAACACATTTACACGTCCTGTTTAATGTGTAAATGTGTGCTTTACACTCCCTTCATGTCAAATATTCATATTTTCTTATGGCAATAGAGTTGAAAGGCCAGGCTCTGTCACAGTGCTAACATACAAAAACATTTACATCTCTGGCTAATTTACATATTCAAATTCATTTAACCTCAATGTTGGGAAGAAATCCACAACAAACACATGTAAAACATGCAAACAGCACAGGAAAAACTAACCTATTTTCTGTTAGGCAGCCATGCTAACCACTGAACCACCGTGCCAACACACTTCAAAACAGCAGTGAGAATGCACCTACAGGCAGAAATGCAGCTGCATGTTAAATGGAGCACCATGTTTCTGGCTCCCTGAATGGACTCTACTTAAAACATAAAAAGACTTTTTGTGTTTCACTCCATGTGTGAAAAGCGTGTGTACAAGCCGCCGTTTGCCTGTGTGACACAGCCGTGTGGAGTACAGTCTGTGTGTGTACGAGAGTGCGTATACAACTGTTTGGTGCAGCACTGTGTTAAGGCTAAACACACTTAAGGCTAAGCAATCAGCGAGTAAAGTTTCCTCGCCGCTGTCATTAAAGCTCCACATAAAAGCTTAAGCTGCTTTTATCCTTCTAAGGAAGAAAGGGAGAATGTCAGCACATAATTAAATTAGATGAAAGGAGGAGAATTAGAGGCTTCCTCCTCTTTAAACACAAACGACTTAATCAGAACCTTGGGCTAAATGAGAGACAGACGGCTACATGATCATGGGGAGGATAAACATCCCCCTCCTTGCCTCCATCCTTTTAGCTGTCTCACTTTTCTTCATGTCTTTATTATCTCCCTAACCTGCTGTATATCTCTTACCGTCTGTCCATCCAGCCTCTATGGATCTTGCTCTCTGCCCCTTTACCCCTCCATCCATATGTTTATACAACCTGGATATTATCTTTTATTCTATCTCCCATTACCAATTTTCACTCCCACTCCCATGTCTTTAACTACATTTTAATTGTCACTACTTTTCCCCCACCTAACCAGCCCCCTTCTTCCATCAAGATCTTCAACCTTAACAACAGAATAGATCGTTTGTCAATAACCACCCATAAGGAACCATATGAATGTTTGGCAAAACGACCCGTATGATCGTTTAGCTGTTTGTGGTACAGAGCAATAATACATTCCAGTATTTAAAATTTAAAAAACAGAAAAAAAAACTGATGTTTACTCATTTAATGTCTCTACATTGAAGTTTAACTGGGAGTCTCTTGATTGCTTAAGTTTAAAGGAAATAAAGAAGCGCAGTTGTTCTGAAACATTGTGTCCATCCATAGATGTCCTGGTAAGCAAGAAGATTTTTTTTTATTTGTTTTATTTTTTAAAAAGATTATTTTTTTTGGCATTTTTCATGCTTTTATTGAAAGTGATAGATAGATAGAAAGGGGATGACAGAGGGGAGGACATGCGGCAAAGGGAGCTCAGGCCGGATTCGAACCCGGCTCCGCCGCAGCAAGGTCTCAGCCAGCAAGAAGAATTAAAAAAATTTTTTTTTTTTGGTGAATAAATCACATTTCAAAGGATGTCATCAGATTATCATTATTCAATTTTTTTTTTAATAATAGAGATATTTTATTTTACCAATATCACCCTCCCCTACAGTTACGTTGAATTTATGCTACAAAACCACTGATCTAGATTTAGGGCAAAAAACGTCCTGGTAAGGTGTTATAAAAGACAGTTTGAAAAGCAAATAAATGTACTTAAATGCCAGAAGGGATGCTGTTACAAGTTTTACGGTTTCTAATTTACGGTTCACGGTTGGAAAAAAAAAAGGCTGCAGTATTGTTTAATTTAGGCTACAAAGCAAAAACAAATCTAGGTTTAAGGCAACAAAGTGCATTCACTTGATGCACAAAACATGACCAACAGAAGCTCAGTGATGTTTTAAATCACATCATTACTTTTATTTTCCCACCCCTGGCATCCTCCATGTCGTCGTCCGTTTTTCGTTATGATAACGGCCTCTACTAGATGGCGGGGGAGGACAGTCGAAGATGTATATGGGTCGTTTCTTGTTGCCTGTACTAGGGATGGGTGTTTGGAAGAAACCTGCCAACTTTAGCATCTTGTTAACGATCAAACGACAAAACGAGACTTCCTGTCGATCATAAAACTAACCCAACTGAGATTAAACTGTAAAGATAACATCAAGGAGTTCAATGTTTTTAGTTTTTTAGCCCCAGAAGAGGCATGAGGTTAGTTTTCACAGTAATCTTGCATATTTCAGTGCATTTTGTGTTTTAGTTTTGGATAAAATTAAAGTTTTGCTCAAATTAATACTCTGTGTGTTTTATAATTGCTATTGCAACTTTCAGTTTATAAACTGACCCTCACTTTATAAAGAGGGGAGGGGAGACCAGTCTCCATCTTCCCTTTTTAAAAAAATAAGAAAAGGACCTTGAATGCACCACTTGCAGCATACAGAGATTCATGTGCCAGAAGCTCTTGTGCCCTTAAGTTTAAACCCATATTGATTTGGAATATGAATCCCATCAAACCTGACAATCATCCGTTTCATCATGTTCACCCTCAGAGATTGGCAGTTTATTTTTTTTATATGATACTCATAAACACTGGTTTGAAGGAGGGCATGATGCAACGGAGTGCATCAGAGGGGAAAAAAAAGCTTCAGAGATCTTGTTTGTTAGATTGAGCTCTGCCTTTAATGACAGGGAAGGGTTCGTTGAAATGGGATCCAACACTGCATCAAACTGACACTAATAGATGCTAATGAGGTTATTAGTTATCAGAAGAAGGTCATGCATATTTTAGGAAGGGACAGTCCGTAAATACTGAGCATTTAACAGGTTGTGGAACAAAGTTTATTTAATTCAGTTTGATGTGTTTTTTTTGTAGATGTAGCTATACAGAATATCTAAAGTGTACACATTAAAGGGTTAGCTTGAATTTTGGGAATTATGCCTATTCACTGCCTTAGTACAACTTACGAAAAAAATGATTAGACCACCCCTTTTCTTCAATTTATTGTTCAGTTTAATGCCTGGTACAACTAAAGGTACATTTGTTTGGACAAATATAATGATAACAACAAAAAATATCTCATAAGAGTTTCATTTAAGGTGGTAATAACCAAAATCATTATCAAGAAAACCATGGAAAATGGCTAGATATCAGCTCTTAAATTAAACTCTTATGAGCTATTTTTGTCATTATATTTGTCCAAACAAATGTACCTTAAGTTGTACCAGACATTAAAATGAACAAGAAATTGAAGAAATTAAGGGTGGTCTAATAATTTTTTCCATGACTGTATCCATGACTGAAGAGAGGGAATCTAAAGCTTACTTATCAACATGCTGTATCTTTATATTCTGTAAAAAAAGGTGTAAAAAAAAATGACAATGGCGGAGTTACGTACTGGGCTATTTCTTTGCAGTCACTTGAAATCTCCACTGACGAAAAGACAGAAGGAAGTGACAGAGCCTCGCCAAGAAATTCTCTGACATTGGTAGGTGGATTTTCCTATCTCAGCTTCATATTTGTTCAACTGTTCCACGTAGAAGAGGTGTGCATCATCTGACAGCTGGAAACCAGAAGATTGATTTGAGATCCAGCACAACAGTTTTTTCTAGTCATGAATCTGTAATGAAGATTCATGTTTTGGTTAGGACTCATTCAGATTTGGAAGGTTCCAAGTGTAAAAGTGCTTAAAGCCTTATATGAGTATGTGAATCCCAAGTTCAATTATTTCTCATTAGTAGTTGCAGCAATCTGGGTTGATCCCATTTGTTGCACATGGGGACTAACATCATCACACATGAATACAATGATGCTCATTGAATCCACAAGAGTCCCAGCATTACAGTTGTACCCAATTTATGCAGTTCCAAGATTGTTTAGGCACTGCAGCAGAAATTAATTAGACGATTTTAGGCAAAAATAACACATTTATATTAGAGATGGGAATCACCAGAGGCCCCACAATATGATTTTATCCGGATACTTGAGTCCCGATATGATATTATTGCGATTTTAAGCATTTTGCGATATAGTTGCGATACAATATATTGCAGTTAAACTGTTCAACTGTATTTTGTGTCCACAAATTCAATCAAAAATTGTCAAATAAGAGAAAATTCTCAGTCTATTCATCTCACTTCAGTCTTTTTATTTCTCCACAATGAGAGTCAAACCCACAGACTGACCAACAAAGTATTCAGTCAAATTGAACTTAATGGATATCAAACATGCAGCATTTTCATAAACTTTACTCAACTTAAAGCTTCACTGCTCTGAATTTCTTTTGAATGAAACATAAAAAAAACCCTAACCCTTATTTCAACAACTACCTAACACAATATCCTGATGCACATGGTGCCTATAGATTCCTTAGATCTTCTAGTTTCTAGTATTTCCAGTATATTCCTAAAAGTGAGCCTGCTACGGCCCACAGGCTGTCCGAACTCGACATCGATTTAAAAAAAAAAAAAATTGCGATACTTGGCCATGAGTCAATATAATATTAATATTAATATATCAATATAATATTGCCACACAACATATTGAATGAGCATAACTTGGGCAATAGGACATGGCTTTGCTCATGTCTTGTGGGTCCCTATGAAACCTATTTTCATTCAGATATATTGAGGTCAAAGGTCGAGAGACCCCTTTGAAAATAAACATGTCAGTTTTTCTGTGTCATCTGTCCCTCTCTCTGACAAGATATCATGACATGGTTGGTACCAGTGGATTCCTTAGGTCTTCTTGTCTTAAATTGAGCCCGCTACAGCCTCTTAAAGAGGTCAGAGAGGGCTAAAGAAATTGGTTCTGATAACAGTATTTTTTCTTTATTTTTCTACATATTTGCTTTGTTTCATCCAATCCCAAAAAAAGTACTGGAGCAAGTGTTATTTATTATAAACCTTTGCTACAGATGTAATGTTACCTACACACACTGCAGAGTTTTCTGCCACAGGAGTGCTGTAAATTTGTCTCCGGACACATTAGCCACATTTTTAATTCAGCCCACTGGAGCATGAGAGGTAAAAAAACCCCCAGGAACTCCAGGGTTAATACGATTAGGAAGAGGAGGAGGGGAGCAAAGAGATGGCTGATTGAAAGAGGAAGGTGAACAGGGAGTTGTCGAGAGAGAGAGAGTGAGGTAGAGAAGGAAGAGAGAAGAATCAGGATGCAGATATCATAGAGTGAAACAACGGGGAAAACTGTGGGAGGGAGAGCATCTTTTATTTTCCAGGATTTTATTATTTTTCAACATTCAGTTTCTATACATTTGCAGTGGGAGTTGAATGTTATTCTGCCTTTTTTTCCTCTGTTTTTTGTTGTTTTCCTGATTGCATCCCTATGTAAGGCCGGGAGGGGGGTGGAAGTGATGACACACAAAGGGAGAAAAACAACACACAAACAGAGAGGAGAGACAGTTGTGTTCAAGTTGAACTCGCATGATAAAAGCACAAAAATGCGGCCGTCCCGCTGACTACACCACATACAAACACACACCAGCATCACACTGGATAGGAATGCTTCTGTGTGAGAACATATTTGTGTTTTTGCCTGCATGCTTTTTCCCCGCGCTTGTGTGTGTGTGCATGTGTGTATTTCCGTATGAAAGCCTGTTGTCCTACCAACTTCACTACAGACCTGAGGGAAGCAATGAGACTGCTAATTAGCAGCACAGAGGGGAAGAAGCCCCAGCAACCAATCAAAATCTGCTTTTGAAATCTGTTCCCCATGAGACACCATGGAAACGGGGCGACTTAGTAACCAAGCCAATGAGATGTGATGTCATCTGATTTAGGGGTACAGCATTACTGTAATTTTTTTTAAATCTAAAATGAGATGAAAGAAAGATTTTTTTTTTTTTTGCGTGTTTAAATGTGAACATGTTCCACTCGCTTTTCTTTTGAAAGTTCTTGGCTGTTCTCGTCCCTGCAGTCATCTCATTTGCCCGTTTAGCGTTTTCAAAGGGGAAGGAGCTCAGAGAGAGAGACAGGGTTCATTCAGAGTGCATGTTGTAGATGAATTGTTTTTCTGCACAGACATGTGTTGAGAAAGATAGATGAAATTCATGTGATGCTGTCAAGGGCACTTATACACTTTACTGTAGGTGCCTGAAGTACGTACCTTTCTTCAGTAAAAGAAAGAGTGTATGGCCAGTCAGAATTCTTTATAAACATTTCCAAGGACATAAACTGCCAGGATTACAGCAGAGACACCTGTTTGCATCAGTGTGGGCCTCAGCATGTGCATTAACATATGTGAGGAGTCAGGGAATAGATCACTTCTGAACACAGGATTGGTAGCACATGTTCGATTTTCTCTCTATCTATTATTCATCTGCTCATCCATCCATCCCCCACCACAATTACAAAGGTCAATCTGTCCTCATATGTACTGCAGGAAACTCATCAATAACGATTATAGCATTGCTGAATACTATATGTTCTCTTCAGGCTTCAGAGTCACGGGACAAAGAGGCAAGGTAAAATGCAATTGCATGCAAAACAGACACAGCAGTTAAAATATAATGCTTAATGGCATAAGCTGCAGATGCTATAGCATAACCAGCAGGCTAATGACACCTTTTTAACACTTTATTTTCATTACGCTCAACATCCTAAAAAATAAAAGGGCTGTGTATCATAAAGGTGGGGAAAAATCGGTATAGCAAAGTTTTGAAATATTTTGGGTGGCAATGTTATATGGATTCATGGCTGACGATGAAGTATCGATATTAAGCGTTCCAACGGCCGGCAAGCTGGCAGTATTTTTGCTGTTTTCTTTTACCCGAAGCTGTAGCGGGCGCACTTTTAGGAATATACTGGAGATGGTATCATATGAAACTAGAAGATCTATGGAATATATAGGCACCACCAGCATCAGGATATTGTGTCAGGGAGTTGTCGGAAAATGGAGCTGCAAAATTATGTTTTTTTTTTTACGTTTCATAAAAAAAAAAAAAATTCAGAGCTATGAACCTGAAAGTTGAGGAAAATTTGAGAAAATGCCACAGTTGTTGTCGTCCATACAGTTTTGATATCAGTTCAGCTCAGTTTGACTGAATACTTTGTTGGTCAGTCTGTGGGTTTGACTCATTGTGGAGAAATAAAAAGACTGAAGTGAGATGAATAGACTGAGAATTTTCTCTTATTTAACAAAACAATTCTTGATTGAAATTAATTTTGTGGACACAAAATGCAGTTGAGCAGTTAAACTCCAATAATTGTATAGCAATACTCATAATATCGCAAAATGCTTAAAATTGAAATAATATTGTTTCGTGACTCAAGTATCGGGATAAAATCGTATCATGGGGCCTCTGGTGATTCACACCTACAGTCAGTCCTTAACCAAAATAATTTATAACCAGTTCCACATCAGTGGTCAAACAAGCAGCAGTTGATCCTTTTGGTACTCAGATATAGAAAAAAAAGATGGTTAGAATGATTTTGCTCACAGCCAATTATTACAAGCATTCTTTTATTTGATTGGACATTAAACAATATGGCAATATTACACATCGTTGGTGTCTGATTAATTTAAGTGACATGTTAAGCAACTGGGCGATTACGTTCACATGATGGGTATGGAATGAATTAGAAAAAACAGGTATCAAATGAAGCGCTCTATTGGTATCATTATAACTTAAGGGTACTGGTATCCTAATTGTTGTTTTAAATGCTACACAGCCCTACATTTCATAGATCAAAGTTAAATTGTTTGCCATTTATCAAGGCAAGCCATGGTAGTATTCTTAAAAGACCTGTCCAACAATTTGCGAAATACACTTCTCTTTTTTTCCTAAAAGTTAGATGAAAAGATCTGTACCACTCTCAAGTCTAAACAGTAACCACATACAACCTTTTTTGTTGCAGATTAGACAATCAAGAAAAATTAATTTATGATCTTTAGAGGTTCTGGAAGGAGCCAGGCTGTCTGTTTCCCCCTGCTTTCAGTGTAATCAGCTTCCAAAAATTCAAAAGGATTCCCTCACAGATCACCTATTTCACCAAACACACAGGCCACCTGCTAACATTTATACCTGGGTTGTTTCTCCTTTATTTTTCTATACTTTCCTCTGCCTCTCCAGCTTGTGAAATATGAAGGCTTCAGCAGAAATAATTAGGCTCTGATAGCATTTTAAGAGCAAATTCACGAGCCTCATCCACCCACTCAGCATGGAGACCCATTTGAAGAAAGAGCAAACTCAAATCCAAGGAAAATGCAAATGATAATGAGATGGATGACACGCATGGCAGCATGTGATAAGGGACATTTATTTCTTGAACAGGCTTAAAACCAGATTTCTTGCGGATACTAGTATTTTACGCTACACTTCAGTCACATGAGAAAATGTATCTGTGCCACTGATCTGCATCAGTCACATACATGGAAGGTACATTTCTACATAAATAAAGTCACTAGGTAATATGTTTCATGTGAGCTGAGCTTATTTTTGTGTTGCTCCAGCACCCAGTGAGGTAGAGTTGCATTAATAGACACAGTAACCCAGTTTGTCACAGGCACACTTGCATAACTTTGGCTCTGCAACTAAAACTGTCGGAGGATCGATGTGTTTTAGAAATAAGAGAGAAATAAAGTGTCAAATGAAAGGAAGAAGAAATAAGAAAGAAAACCAAGTAGACAAGGAACTCTAAATATGAGAGAATTGTTCTTAATTTGAGCTGGTAAACGGAAGTGTTGTCAGACTAAGCCAATAAAAAAAAATCATATAACTTTGTAAATAGTGTGATTTTTACAAATAGAGATTGATGCATTTTGGATGTCCAAAAAGTTTTGGCAACACAGAGTGTAACGACCTTGACACAAAACTGGTGGACTCAAATGCACGCCTCACAGGCAGTAAAAGGTATAACAGAAGTCTTTACTGCAAACAAAAAAAAATACACTCGGAGGATCAAAGTACAAATAAAGAAATGTGCTCACTTGGAGGATAAATTAACTAACACAAAAGTTAAATAAAACTTGATAATATGAAATAACCTGTCTGGGACGTTGACAAAACAACAAGACGAACTGGCAACAAGACAAAGGGAGACAAGAGCTGTATCCCAAAGTCAAGGATCCTTCCTTGGTAGGTTCCTTCCTTCAGAGTCGGGTCCTCCAGAGGCGAGACGAGAGTCCTTCCTTTCACTGGTGTAACGCACAAATGGGACAGCCTTCGGAGTGTGCAGCTGTGCGTCATTGAGTGATTGGACGTCCTGCTTAAATTCAGCGCCGCAATTTTAAAATCAGTTCAGACCATCATGTGTCTTTGGCATCAGCAATCTGTCACATATTTGTGAAAATGGAAGAAGATGCTTTAAGGTTGAATCTCCACGATTTAGCAAGTAAAAGCCAAAAAGTGGATTAAGCCTGAACATTTCATTGATCCTGGCTGAATTTGGTCGCTACTTAGTTTCATAAAAGCAGCGGCACATAATTCACCATGGAAATGTGTTCTGTGATTTTTTATTTTACAGTACAACAGTTATTTATCAATAACAATAACGGAATGGCATAGCTATAATACTTTGCACATACTACATCATCATCTGACAATAACTTTAGCGACTGAGACGGCATCAATTAACTTAACCGGCAATGTATCAAGATGACGTTTATTATCTTTAGCTAAATATTATATTCTATTCATTTGTTTATGCGTATGTTTTGCTTGACTTTGAACACACGTTTTGTAAGTTATGTGATAACTTTCAGTGTAAACTGAAATTACTTACATATTTAAACGCATATTGCGCCGCCGGAGTGGCTGTCTCTACACTCGCCATTTTTAAATCTCCCGGTAGACCGGTGTGCGCAAGGCATTATGGGTAGTCGGAGTGCACAGAGGATACACACATGCATCCTTGGAATTTGGGCAGAAGAAGGACTGTCCTCCAGAGGATCCTGGACATTGGGACAGTCCTTCAGCGGATGTCTAGTATCCTTGAAATCCAGCCGTTTGAGCATCCTTCCTTGACATTGGGATACAGCCAATGACTATTTATACTTGAGGTAGGGAAAGACAGGTGACACCAATCAGGTGCAGGGTAGACAATCACAATGGCAGAAAATTCACATAAAGGGAGGAAGTCAGGGTCTGGAACGAGAGGGAGAAGATAAATACAAAATTAAACAGGAAGTGCATGACGAGACTAGACATGAGTGACTTTAACTTAACATAAAGTGCTCATGACAACAAAGGACTAAATATGAAACCAAACGAAGGCATGACAAAACATAAAACATGAACATGATGACAAATGAACATACTTGACGAGACACAACACAGACACTTTTTGCAAGACTATATTTGGTGGTAGTGGATTTTATTGGTTGGGAAATAGGATATCTGATTCTCAGATACATTGTGATTCTCTCATTATTTTTCTTTAAGAATGTATTTATTTATTTTTGTAATTTTCTGCTTAAGTTTAAAGTGACAACTTTGAGAGGGACGGTAAAGTGGGGATAACATGCAGCAGAGGTTCTGGTGTCTGCTGAACATGCTCTCTGGGGTAAGTACTTTATTCATTGTGCATGTGGCCTAAAGATGCCCCTTTTTGACCCTGGCAGTTCCCGGGCCGGTTCAGAGCTGTTACCTAATCTCAAACAAGTCCTTCACATTCCTCTGCCAAAGAAAAGGCTCTCGGCCAGGAAAACTGGTTCCAGAGCGGCCAAAAGACCAAAAAGGGTCAAATACTGTTGTTAAGTGACAATTAACCAATAAGCTAATGGGTGCTTCTACAAACCTTCAGGTCTGATTACAAACAGTTTGAAAGAAAGCCAAGATGGCTTGATGTTTGTCACATTGACCATGATCTACATCAAGATTGGTAACTGTCATTTGTCAGGTGATGGTCTGCAGTTAAGAAAGTTACTTTTTCCTACTCATTTGTCTTATGAGCAAGGTTATGCTTTCATTCATTTTCACTTTGTAAATAATATTTGTACTGGACATGTCAGCGACCAAGTCTTTGCTGCTTTTGATCCACGGACCAACTGCAAACCAGCACCAGCAAAAGAACTAGGCTCGACTTGGTTGAAACATTGGTACCCCATGTTGCTTTTTCCGTCTTGAATGATTTTGTCTTCATGCAGAAAGGTCAATAGGCCCTTACTGGAAATGTAAAGTATTAAAATAGAGTATTTTAGTGCTTTAACTCTTACAGTAAATTTACATTTTTCAAAGTAAATGGAAAAAATAAATCTCAACTCGAATGCAAGTTGTGTCAAACTAAACTAAAATCTAATGGACATAAATCTGTTTATTTTGATTATGGATCATTACAAATACATTGTGCGAATAGTAGGAAGTAGTCACATAGTCACAAAATAAAATCATGTATAGAAATCCAAAAGCCCTTTGAATCAGAATAGAATCTAATCGTGAGGTGTCTAGAGTTTCACAACCCCTTTGTGGGTTTATCAGAACATTTTTCGCTGCCTTCTGTGACTGGAAATCGAGCCGATGAGAACAGAAGAAAAAGGTTGCAGGCAAACACAGTGAGCTGAAAGAGGCTTAAATAGCTCAGTGCAACTATATTGGGTGCTAATTCTCTGAGTTTGTCACTCGGAGTAATCCATTTCTATTATACATGTCAATTTAATCCATTGTTGATACGATAATATTATTGCCAGCTTGTAAGCTCTAAATGTGAATATAATTGTCACTGAAATGGTCCAAAAATGTTTGTTTCTTTAAGGTAAAATAAATAGGTATAAATTGTATAAACACTTCTACAAAGAAGATTATAGTGTACATCTCTTCAGCTCAGAGCCCACAACAATGGGTACCTTGCTTTCTAAGACCCAGGTTGCACTCAGACCTGACCACTTTTAAAGTGTAGTGATTGCTGCAGCTGTATTACTGGCTCAATGCCCTGAGGGGGGGGGGGACTTAATCTTGATGTGCAAAATTGTCAGAAACCTTTTTTCCTAATACTGACTTGTGCACAATCCATGGCTTTGTAGCCTTAATCCTTGTTTATCCTGTCTCTTCTACTTGCCCACATCTCCCCCTCATTATCAAAGTGGAATTAAGGTAAAAGCAAAAAGAGATCCACCTGGATTCACCTGGTCACTCTTTTTTTATAGTAAGAACTCCTGCTGTTAGTAGCTGGCGCTGTTGGTGCACAAGGTCATGAACAAACCGCCAGGGTCGTATATGTAACGACACGCTGTGGCTGTTTCAGGATCAGCTGTGAGCAACTGGTTTGTTAAAAGGTCGCTGTCCAAGGAGAGAGCCACTTCCATTTCCATATTTAAGAGTTATGTTGTGGTCTTTTGTTCCAAGTTTCAAGTTCAAGCCGTTATTAGTTTTCAAACTTCCAGGGTTTGTTTAGTTTGACTCTATCCCCCTGTGCATGCGTGTGGAGTGGTGGGTGTGTGCATTTATTATGTTTGTGTTGGTGCTGAACAGGCGTGTGTGTAGCTACTCTCTGTTTGCATTTCATTACTTACATGTGCAAGTGGCTGAGTGTCAAGCTGCTGTGTTAATTATCTCAAAACTAATTGTCCAATATGTTCGGGACAAGTACACTCTGAAGACTTGACTGCATCTTGTTATGTGTTGTGTTATATGGTTGTAAATTTGCGATTGGGGAATTTAATTATTTTTTTTCTTCCAAATTGCTGCCGAAAAACAGGAAAGTCTCTGTGATATTGCTGAGATCTATGTATGTCGTAAAGGTGGCTAAGCTCTTATCTTAATCATTCCCAGTCATTACTGTTTGCTACTTTAATAATTGCCTTCTAATTATGAACTACGTGAACTACATCCCCCTATAGTAACAGCATAGCAATCTTGAGCAAGTGTCTGTGCAGCTGCTATCAATATGACACGAGTTTAGAGCTGGCTACCAGAGAGGAACTCTCATTTAATGCTGGTGTGACGGTGTCACAACAATGAAATCGCTGAAAGTGAAAGAACGTTTACATGAAAACACATCTTGAAACATAAACACGGCGCAGGTGTCTGTATAACAGCATTACCATCACTATATGCATCTGTCATATTTCATTTCACCTGATCATCATCCACATCCATAGCACATGCTGCTGCTGGACGACTCATGCTGTAACATCTGCCACCGCTTCGATCGCTTATTGTTTTACAGCCATGATTCAGAGCTTCTGAGCAAAAGTCACCCTGGTGCCTTGAAATTATTCTCCACTTGACTGATCCTGAGCTTCAGCACCATTATATCAAGCCTGGTTTTGATGAGCAGTGTGAGGGGAGACATTGCTCTAACAATGGAGATTATAATCTAAATGCACTAGTGGTGGTTCATGTGCTTTTATTTATCTATTCCTCTAGCGTATCTTTCTTGATACTGTGTAATTTTGCAGCTGTTCCATTAAGGTTCTATCCACAGTTTGGGGTTTGCAAATACAATGGAACACATCTTACATTTTACAAGGTTACATAGAGTAAACAGTAAAAAGCAGAGGTGGAACCAGTTACTCAGAATAATACCACATATTCATCAGAGCCAGACCGATATATGGGTTTTTCAGACGGATGCCGATACTGGGGAACATTAATCGATAACTGATATGGGGGCCGATATAGTAATTTTATGAGCTGGAATGAAAATAGACCTTTTTTATGTGGATTTTGCACCGTTTTTTCGCCACTTTGCAAATTTATTCAGAGAGCTGCTTTCTAGAACATTAAACTTTATTAAATAATATTTAACATTGTTACACATTATAAAAAATGCATTTCATTGTCAGTCAATTATTAAATGAAATTATTAAATGATAACTGAGAAAATAAAGAATAAATAGGAATAAAATAAAAAGCTAAATAAACATCATAACTGTTCAGTTTCAGTCAACTGCTGACTATTAAAAAAAAATAATAATAAAAAGATATTAGCACAATATCTAAATTACGGCAACATTTTCTGCATTATAAATTGTGTAAAAAAAGTTTTTATAACGGCACAAATCAGACAGCATATACACCAAACTGATAGGCCTTTGATAGGCCAATATCAGACGATAATATTTGGTAACCGATATATCTGTTGGGCTTTAATATTTATGTCATATAGCTTTGGATGGCAGGGATAGGAAAATATGAAAATATACCTTTTTTCATCATTCAACACAAAAGCGTTTGACTATTGTCGAGTTGTTAGAGCTGGCCTTTTCTGTAGCCTGTTTCCATTGCTGTGTTCAAATACCCATACTTCCCGTACTTGCTATACTTAGTTTGAGTACGCAGGGTGTTCCGATTCTGATCGCGGCGAAAAGAAGTGTACCTAAAGGACCCTGATGTTGCCCTCATAACGGTCAAAACGCTGAGTGTGGAACAATGTACACTATACGCACTCAACGGCCGCCATCTTGTCTACGTAGCGGAAGAGGCGGAGCCAGGCAGAGCCGCTCAGCTCGAAAAAAATGTTTGTAATGGCGGCCGAAACAACAGCGGAGCATTGTCTGTCAACATCAGGAGGAGTAGATAACGTTGCTGACGACGCCGGCGCATTCTCCACATTTGCTGCGTTAATGGAGCCATATTGCCGGATTGTAGAAGTAAAGATTAAACAACACAAAGGGTAATTTTTTCGCCGTTCAAAGCGGGAATTTTTTCGCGGGTGACGAGCTGCGGCGGCTGTCGCGAGCGTAATTTCCGGTAAGTGCACCACGGAGTATTAGATTTGGACCAACACTCACCTGCTGAAATCTGCGTACTTAGTAAGTGCAGATTGTGTACTGCGTTTAAGTGTACTCATAGAAGTATGGGTATTGGAACACAGCACAGATCTCTTCACACCTTGCACATTTCCAATTTCAGATAGATCTTAGCTTTCTGAATAAAATCCCAGTCAAAATGATGACTTGGGTGTTTATAAACTAGTAATTAAGGTCATTCCCATATTACATGAACAAAGCATGACATTGGCCTTTCCAACTAACACATTGCTTTTGTCTTTAGTTGAAAAGGTTAAAAAAAAAAAAGCTTTCATTCCCAAGTCAAGTGACTGCAGTCGTCACAGATATTTATCAGCTTCATCTCCAGTTAGCGCTGACAGTGACATTTGTCCCTTTTCCAGTGGGATGCTATGACGTGTTGTCCTCTCAGCCACAAATCTTGTCTGTCTCCATCCAAGCAGCATTTGGACATTGTTTCAATTAGTCAACACTGAATTTAAAAGAGACCAGTAACCCCTGTAACATTTTCACAGGCTGTAATGCAGCTTTCTGCTTTCCTGATAGGCATAGAGAGAGTTATTAGAGGTCTAATTTTCAGTTGAAGGTCATGTGCTTTACAGTACTTTTATAAGCGACTGTTGTACTGCTAGTATTCAGTGGTATGTGTTGTTGTTTTTTTTATCTTGGAAAGCAGGTGAGACTAACATAAATATATTACAGCTACTACAAGGCAATACATATTAAAATGATGACTGATGACCACGGTTCTCAGTTTGGGAGCAGCAACCGGTAAGAGAGAATCACTCCTTGACAAAGAAGCTTACTTACCATTATATTATGTCCGAGCCGCTGAACATAATTTCTGTCATTATTCGTCCTTCCTGTTGTAAAATTTCTAGCCTGGAAAATGCCTGAGCTTTCTGCCTGAATTCATTTCCGATCCTGTTTGTCCCTGACCGGAGCTGATTGTCTCTCGCTAACGCTCTGTTCTGGAATGCTCTTTAATGTTCCGCTTGCATTCTTCCATTCTGTTCATCTGAATCTGGCCCAATATGTTTTTATTTTCTACATCCAGCCACAGCCATGAACGCTCCGCTGAGTTTCCAAGTGCCGGGGAATGGCACCCCTCCTGCTAATGAATACGCCTTTGCGGGTGTGTGTTGTGCTGGAGACCGGTTGAATGGTTAGATGCATATGTCACAGACAACAACCCTCTGGTACACACACACACACACACACACAAATATGCACAGTTGGTATTCTTTGAGGAGGGACGTCCTAACTAATGAAGGCTCTTTCTTTTAATGGCAAGTCAATGAGCCATCCAAGCCTAAGTCTGAGAGATTCATGAGTGTGAGCTTGAGTGTGTGTGTGAGTATGTTTGCTGTCAATGAAAGTTATGGTAACAGACAGTTGCCCAGCGCTGAGTGTTAGGACAATGAATTGTTCATGGTGATTAACATACAGTACAGTAGCATAAGGTCACAGTCTATCTATCCACTAACCAAGCATCACCTGTCTTAAATCACACACAAACACTGACAGCTTATCACACGCCTCACCAATATATATTAGTGTCTTCAGTTTGTGGAAGAAAACTAACACAATAACGCTTTAAAACGCAGAAATAATTTTGAAAAAACACAGCCAAACTGAATACTGGACTGAGGGTATTATCGGACGGGGGAAGCAACACTTTGAGGAAGTCCTGAACCCGACTAACACATCTTCTGTAGAGGCGGCAAAGAGGAAGGGCACAGGGGAAGACTTGTCCATTTTTCTAGCGAAAGTCATTGAGATAGTTATAAAGATTTGCAGTGTCAAGGCTTCTTGGCTGTGTGAGATTCAACCTGAGATGGTGAAGGCTCTGGACATTGGTGGGCTTGTCTTCAGTGTTTTGCAGAGGTGGATTACAGTGCCTGTAAAATGACAAACTGGGGTGGTTGTTTCCATTTTGGGTTGGAGGGCTCAGACTCTTGGAAAGGTTTTGTCAAGGTGCTGGAAAAGAGACCCAGGCCAACTGTCAAACCTTGGATTCAGAAGGAGCCATTCAGATCCTGTCCTTCATGTGGACAGTGTTGACACTGGGGGTTATGGGAGTTTGCCCATCCAGTCTACATGAGTTTTTCTGGACTTGGAAAATGCTTCTGAACATGTCCCTCAGGGTACCTTGTGGGTGTATGAGGTGATGGGGCCATTACTGATGTACTAGCCATTCAGTCCTTGTGTCACCACAGTCAGAGCCGTGTCTGCATTCTCAGCAGGTCTCAATGGAAACGAGGCTCTGCCACGAGTTCTTTTTGTGATTTTCAGGGATGGAATGGCATCCAACATGGTATTTATATGTACAGCACATAGAAGTATTGGGTGCAGTGATGGAAAACGTATTCAGATCCCTTACTTAAGTAAAAGTAGTATTACCACACTGTTCAATTCCTCCATGACAAGTAAGAGTCCTGCATTCAAAACGTACTTAAATCAAAGTATAAAAGTCTCAGCATCAAAGTGCATCAAAGTATCAAAATTAAAAGTACTCTTAGTTGATTTAGGCTCATTTTAAATACTTTATATACTTTTACAGTCATGGAAGAAAAAAATTAGACCACCCTTGTTTTCTTCAGTTTCATTTTAATGCCTGGTACAACTAAAGGTACATTTGTTTGGATATATATAACGATAACAACAAAAATAGCTCATAAGAGTTTAATTTAAGAGCTGATATCTAGACATTTGCCATGGTTTTATTCATAATGATTTTAGTTATTATCAAGAAAACCATGGAAAATGTCTAGATACTTGTAGTTGTGTCAGGCATTAAAATTAAAATTAACAAGAAACTGAAGAAAACAAGGGTGGTCTAATATTTTTTTTCCATGACTGTATATATACAGTGGACTGTGAGATGTATATGTATCTCACAATATATTTTCCTTGCGGGTATATATATATATATATATATATACACAGTGTGGCATGTCAGTGGCTACTGCACATCACAGCTGCAAGGAAAATATATTGCTTCCCCATAGTCCCTGATCCTGATAAGTCTCTGCTGCAACAACAGATACCCCCACCTATCCCCTCTCAAATGGAGCACCGCCTGTCACCCTTAATGTGGGCTATAACCCACTGTGCCATGATAAGTCTGGATCACAGCTTACAACCTTGTCGAATGCTATGACACACAATTACAACCCATTCAATTTACCCTGCAACTATGGAAAAGACTAAGAGAGCACTAATGATATCCCTGGACACTTTAATTGACACTTTCAACTTTAACGCAGAAATTAAAACCACTGAATTGGCAAACTGGAAAAGAGACACCGCAGCCCTGAGTACTGTATAGATTTTTTTTTTTTCTTCGGCAAAACCCTTTAGAGAGCTCAGCTTCCCTGTCAGCTCAAATAAACAAGACCCACATTTTTATGTTCACTGAGTTGGCAGACAGGTTGCACTCTTGGATGAAGTTAGCTGGGTGGACTGTGAAGCCATTCTGACTTATTAAAAAATGAAGCCTGGGACTGCATGCTTCATCCATCATGAAATAGCCATAAGTCAGATAAAAAAACAAAAAACAAAAAAAAAGAAAATGTTTCTGTCTTCTAGCAAAGGTTTTTTTTTTAAATTCCAAATAAAGTGTTGGCAGACTAGTTGGTAAACCAACTGTAAATTGTTAGGACACTTTAGAAACTGTCATGGTTAGATATTTATGAGAAATATTACAGAATACTACTTCAACTCTGGCTAGTGTGAGGCAGCTGTCCTCCTAAGTAAATGTCATACAGTTGGACTGTGAGATGTGTATGTTCTCTCAGATGACTCATTATCCTGTTATTCACTGTTTCCAAAATTCATTGTGTGCTATCTGTCCTCTTTGTATTTTTTATTCTGCACTCAAGATCAAGTATCTGAACTCAAGTTTCAGGGCTAGAAGTGGGAAGAACTTGAACATGTTTTTCATGCACTTTAACACAGTTAGAATGCAATAAATCATGAAAAAAGACATCGCAAACAAAATATCTTCATTTTATTAAAAATGGAATCGATATATAGGCTGCAACATTTTTCCGAAGTGCCCACAAGTTTAGCTAATAATGGAAAAAAAAGGGGGCTCCATCTGCTACACATATTGAACTTTTACATTTTTACAACCTCGACTTACAGCCTGCACTTCAGTCGAAGTTTCACTTCACCAATTTTTAACTGCTGTTTTTTTCTGTTGATAAATTGTGTATTTTTTTAAATTTTTAAATTTTTTCTATATTGTAGGTATAAACATCACCCCCAGACCCACCGGCAGGTTGTGGGGTTCAGAGGGTTAAGTTATTTTGGATTTCATGTACATGACTGTGCATTTGGCTACAATGTTTGTCCTACAAAGGTTATAGCCTGGGTGACAAAAGGCACAATAATGTAACTATTTTAGAGTCATTGATGTTTATTGCCCAGCTGTGCCATCTGGTCACCCGACGTTGACTGCCAGACCAAATTTAATGGCAAAACAATTTATAGCCATAGAAGAATGTTTCATAAAAAGATTCTGGCTATCACTTTACAGCAAATTAGCTACAGTAGTTTACAGTTAACACAAACACTTGGTCACTGTATAAAGGAAAACATAAAATATAAGGCAGTTTGAACAAATAGCTGTAGTATGGCACACTTTTTACCAACTTATATTGCCAGTTGTATGTTTAATGTATAAATCTGAGTCATCTGTCCAACTCAAGACTACTGCAATCAAAACAGCCAATTAACATGCTGTAAGATGGTGTGTGTGTGTGTGAGAGAGAGAGAGAGAGAGAGAGAGAAAGTGAGTGGGATGAATATTTGATGTTTAGAGTGTCACTACATGCTCCTCTCTCAGATCATGACATCATGTTGGGACCAGAGATAATTTCTGCATAATACATGAGGTCACTTGCTCATCAAATCAAACTACCACTGATTCAAACCCTTGTCCTTGCTACTTTTTTTCTGTCTCTAGATTTTCCTCCCTTCCCTTTCTTCTGTATCTTTCCCCCCAATGTGCTATACACCAGGGGAAGTGTAATAATTATTGGTTGGTTTAAAAAAAAGTTGGAGACTTCTGAAGGGTGTATGAGGAGAACATGAAAAGTGAAGCCAAAACATGTTGATCGCCCCTCTTGGCTGGCTGCAATGTAGGTCAGAAGTCCTGCCCCCCTCCAGTTTGTGAATAGAACATTAAATGCATTTTTCAGATACATAAGATCATCTAAAGATGACCAATATCTTTCTCTGTGTTTTGCTTCACTGCAGTACACTGTACAACCCAATGTTGCTTGTTTGTCATTATAACAAATTTTTATTTTTGAATACAATAAAGATTTGTGCAAAAAGTAATTTTGACTTAAAATATTGAGTCAAAAAGCAAGATTAATTTGAGTTAACTCCATTGTCTTTGTTGTCTTGACATAAAATAATTTCTCAGCATGGGCACTCAAATATTTAAGTTGAAACAACAAGTTAGGTTTATAGGTAGACCGATATATCGGCCGGCCGATATTTGCGTTTTTTACTTTTTACTTTTTACTTTTTTTATGTATGTGCGTTCGCCGATCAATTAGCCAATTTCACTGAGACAACACCAGGCAAGGCTCGTTGCAACATCTGCCATTTGCTGTTGAGCTGCTGCTGATACCAGAAAAAAGAAAAACACATCAAATATGTGGATCATCTGAGGCGCCACCACCTCGAGGCCTAGAACAACATACACATTGTTTGCTATCCAACTGTTAATATGTTTTGTTTGTTTTGTTAATAAATGTTTCTTTTTTTGTATAAATTGAGACTTGTGTAACATTTGTTATCTTTGTTTAATTTTTATCATGTAAATGGAGGAAGAAAAGACAATATTTGCTTCAAGAAGTGGCCCAAAAAAAACCCGGCAGCACATATCGAGGATCAGTTAAGACTGACGTCAAAATAATCGGTATCGGCATCGGCCTTCAAAGACCTGTATCGGTCGACCTCTAGTTAGGTTTCACAGTGTAAAGTTGATCTTCATGAGCTGATACTATCAGACAACAACACACATGAGTGATGTATATTGTATAGGCTGTCCACCACAGATTAATTTACCTGTTTTGTAAACTTTAGAACGAAAAGGGACACCCTTATTAGTTTAAAGAACAATTAAAGAACTCTGTCTTCTAAGAATAAAAAAGTAATGTGAATCAAAATGTCCACTTCGTTACCAAGGGGTAAACCTGTTGACTTGATATCGCCAACTTCTGCAAACCTTAGAATTCTTAACTTCAGTCATTTTATTTATTCATTATTTTTAATTAAAGGTAATGTCATCCTTTGCATGTTTAAACTGGTTGTGTGACCCTGGGCCTGTCAAACACTTTGAAAGTGGGCTGTATAATTTGAAAACATTTATGAATGTCAATGAGTAAAACACCTTTTCTACCTTTAAAATTGAGTTTTTGGGAGATGAAAGAGGCACTCCCGACATCAGTCATGTTTCGGGTTCAAGTCCAGTTCATGCCCACTTTCTCCCCTCCATCCATCATACCTTTCTCAACTTTGAACTGCCAAAAAAGCTACAAATTGCATGGAGCCAACTCGAGCCAAGACACCTAAATGCAAAATAGAAAGAAGCAGGGAATAGTAATTATCCCTGTGTGTGTGTGTGTGTGTGTGTGTGTGTGTGTGTGTGTGTGTGTGTTTGTATGTATGCATATACGTGTGTGGGGTGCAGACTGCTTGCAAAGACCCCCAACAGAGAGGCGGAGAGGAGTTTGGGAAGTCGTCCTCCCTCCATTCTCTCCACATTTCACTCTCAACAACACGCAGGAATCAAGCTGTGCAACAGTGTGAGAAGGAGGGAGAGAAAAAACAGGGAGGGGGGGGAGAGAAAAAGAGCGAGAGAGAGAAAGAGAGCATCAAACACTGTGTAATAACTGGCCCTAATTAAGACCAGAGGGAATAGGGGAGTTATTAGCTGTCATAAGCAAGTTTATCAGACCCAGAGAGAGCAGATACAAGTGTGTGTGTGTGTGTGTGTGTGTGTGTGTGTGCGCGCATCCATGCATGTGAGCTGTAATAGTCGAGCAGAAGTATTCCCTCCAAACACCCCAACTGTTATTAATATGTATGCAGCTGAGAGAGAGACCCTCTCATCTCCTAGCTCATCAAAAAACACACACAAACGCATTATTATCAATCCCCATTAAACCGCCACACTCCACACACACACACACACTCACACACACACACACAGCCATCTATCAGCAAACAAATAATAAGTGTTTAATGCAGTCTGAGACACTTTAATTCATTTCCAGAGAGGGAAAGATTTTTATCTTTGGTGACTCATCACTGTGTTGTTTTATTTCTGACGGTTTGACGGGGTCCTCATGTGGATGAGGGGACATACACGTAGACACATGATCGTCAAAAGTAACATTTACTCAAGTACTGTACTGTGTAGTTTTTGGTTTTTACAATCAATATGATTGAACAATTTATTGGCTGTAGAATAATGACACATCTGGGTTGAGACTGGTTCCCAATAAGTCTCATATCAAAACTGAACCATGCAAGCAAGCATTGGCTTTCCTACAATTCAGCAGACACAGTGTTACGGCCCCAGCCATGTAGTTTGTTGTTGTGCGTGTGTCTGGGTGAGTCTGTGCGCATGCGTGCGTGTGTGTGTTTGCTCCCTCCCCTCAGGCTGCTGGTGAAGGACGATTGGAGCTTCCGGTGACCACGGGAGTCAATCAGGTTCAGCAATTAGTCGTCCACAAGTTTCAAAAGGCTAGCTGGAGCTTTTGTCTGTGCTCGGCTTCGTTGTATTGTATATTGTGATTAGTTGTGGTTGTTCTTTATTCTCTGTGCAAGAGTTAAATTGACCCTGGTTTTTGTTGTTATTTTATTTTGTTAAACCTTTAGCCTAAAGGATCCTTTGTTTGTAAATATATCTTGCTGCTATTTTATTTCTTATTAAAAACACCTCTGTTAAATCCATTACATCTGGTTTATGTTACCTCCTTTTACCCCTTTTAGAGATGGTTGACGTAACACCGAGCAATATCAACATGCATGGTATGTATGGTGTCATGTTTCTGTCCAAGTGATAATTCTAAATCCAGTAATCTCTCTGTTTTTGGTCTCCATCAACTCCTAAAAACATCCGTCTCTTTGGAACTGGTCACCACTCAAAAAAAGACCCTATCAGTCATTTTCACAGGCAGCAAAATCCGACCCATGTTTACGTTTAAGACTCTCCTCCCCTGCCCTCAAGCGGACCTAGTAACAATGAATGATGGCGATGCATAGTGTAAATGGCGGAAGTGGCACTCCATCACAGATGTCTGACTTTTACCACGGAGAATGGGGTTCATGTCCCATTTGAAAACAGAAGTAAACAATGTAATTTAAACATCACTGAGTGCATCACGTTTTTTATGTAACTATGTCACTTTCGGTTTTCACGTCACTACTTCATTTGCTGCATTCATGCACATTTATTTAGTACTTAAACTGTCTTTTATACGACGCAACATTAGGGCCAAGTATGAAAAAAAGAAAATACGGACCCAGGGGAAGGGGGTATTATTTCGAGAAAATAGTCGCAAATTTATGATATTAAAGTGGCAAATCTGTGAGGGTCCATATTTATTTATTTATTTATTTCATATTTGGCCCTAATACGTCGTCGTACTTTTATAACGCCTTACCAGGATTTTTTTCCCTTAAACCTTGATTTGTTTTTAATTCAACGAAACTGCCTTTTTTTCCAACCATGAACCGTACGTCTATGTAGTAGTAATGTCGTCCTTTTAACAACATCACTTCCAGCATTTACGTGCATTTTATTTACTTTTCAAACTGTCGTTTATAACGCCTTAACGGGAAGTTTTTTGCCCTAAACCTAGATCAGTGGTTTTGTAGCCTAAATTCAATGAAACTGCGGCTTATTATTATTTTTTTACATGTATCTACAATGACATGTTAGCTAATTTTATAATACCGCAAAACAATCATACAGATTGTTTTGACAAATGCTCATATGGGTGGTTATGGGTGGTCATTGACAAACTACCTTTTCTGTTGTTTAGGTTGGAGGTTGGTAGAACAGCATGCCCACCGATCGGAGGGTTGATGGTTCGATCCCTGACCATGGCAGCCTACATGTCGAAGTATGCTTGAGCAAGATACTGAACCCCAAATTGCTCCCGATGCTGAGTTAATCGGTGTGAGAATGATTTCCCAATGGTGGCAAGTGCACCGTTTAGTGTAGCCTCTGCCACCAGTATGAATGTGTGTGTGAATGGGTGAATGAGCGCCTGTCTGTAGTGTAAAGTGCTTTGAGTGGTCGCAAAGCGACTAGAAAAGCGCTATATAAGTGCAGGTTCGTTAACATTTACCAGTGTACAGTAGGTTTATCAGAGATTTTTTGGAGGACATTTGCCAGCTGTTGCTGGAATGAGGAGAGCTGTGACCAAATAGTTAAGTTGTAAAGTGTTCAACTGAAAAAAAATAGCAGAATAAAGCTAAAACGCTCTGTAGAGCTGTAACTGCAGAGTTGGTATAATTCTCTGTGGGTTTGTGATTGTCTACATAATAATATTGATTGGGTAAGCTTTAAATTAAAATTACGAATACTGGACATTCACTTTTGGCTTAGAGTTGGATCATGGTTGTAGTTTTACACAAAGAAAAGATCACAGTTCTTTATTTATTGCATGCCAGCCAGACTTTTTGTGTGCTTTTCTCGATTTGACATGTTTTTGCTCAGCCGGTTAAGAAGTTTGATGCATTTATCCAGTATAGTTTAGGAGTGATTTTGAGTGGCAGAAATATTTCCTGTAACCATACTTTACTGAACAAGACTGAGCAATACAACATAATCCACACTTCCTCAACATATCAGCGCCTGTCATTTCATTTTTGCTACCCTTGCATTGTAGGTTGGTTTTTGTGACTGTACTTGTATTTATCTAAAAAGTGTTTTTGTAGAGTGCACACGCTTTGTTTCCATGACACCCGGCTTCACAATGGGCCTCTCCACAGTCAGTTCCATTCAATTAAACTTGAAATCACAAGTTAGCTCCGAGAGCGCTCTGGTGTTTAACTTAAAATACAGCATGTTGTTCCACTAGTGTTGTAATCGTGAAACTGCCATTAAAGCCCCAGTGGAAATAAAGACAGTGCTTACTGAGGTTCACCGGACCCCATAAACTCCAATAAGTGAGAGGACAGGAGTCATGACTGCACCATATTGCTGTCACGTGGGTTCACAGGTCAGCTAAGCAAAGGAGAAAGATGAGAGCTACCTGGAACAGTGGCTGTATTGGCACGCACACACTCACACACACACGCACACACACACACACACACACACTATTATTTCTTTCAGTTTTATGCAAATAAACAGACACGACTGTGCCTGCTTCCCATGCTGTTTCCTTTCTTTGTCTTTTCTCTTTTTGTCTCTCTCAATCGTTAATTTTCCTCTCATTGGAGCCGCTTTCCCTATATTGCTTTTCTTAAGCCTCACAGGGGGTTTGAACAAGCTCACCAAGGCAGCACAATTATGCAGAAATTTGCCTACGCTGATAAATGTCTGTTTTTCTACATCACACCTAAATTTACTCTCTTGCTTTTAGCTACCACGATGAACTCGTATGCCTCTATTTCCCTTCGTGTATTCTCCTGTTTAATTCAGTTAAAGTATTTTTTATCCTCAGATTCTCCTTTTCACATTTTCCCACCTCTCTCTCGTCTCCCTTGGCCTACATTCACATCTTTTTGTGTTTGCTCTCTATCTCTCTGCTGCTCCCTTGACCATGCATTCCATTACAGTGCAGCTTCCATTGATTTGCTCTCTGGCTGAAACGTTATTGATTACAATACATGCTCCAGTGCTACTGAGCTCAGGCACTGCCGCTGTGCAAGGATCGTACATATAAACACGCACATGAGCACACACCGATCCTTCTAACACTCCTCCTTTTCTTCTGCTTTTTACCTCTATTTCACATCCACTTAAAAACATTCGGCAATGCACTAGATCCCTTCTTTATCTTCTCCTTTTCTCTATTGACACGGCATCTCGGTATCCATTGGCATATTGATTCGTTCTGCACTGGGAAAGACATATGTCTTTATGTGCAAGTCCTCAACCATTGTTTTGGAACTGATTGTTGCAAGCTGGAAAGACTCGACATCGAGGGAAAACAGCAACTCTGAGTTTTTCCTTGGAAGGAAGGCCTGAGAATAAACCTTAAAGATGTGCAAGCACATGTGTGTATGTGTGTTTAGAAGAGAAGAAATATGTTGAGAGCCTATCATCTAGCGGCCATGAATTTATGTATTTATGCTAACGTGCTGAGTGCGAGTGCTTTTTAATGAGGGAGAGAGAGTGATCGAGAGAGCGCGGGGCATGATGAGGCAGGAAGTGTCCAAGCCTTCGTGTCGCTGGAAGTGACGTATTCACATGCTATGAAGCAGGACAGGGAATCTGCTGATGTGGAAAACTGCTGACGGGCTCACTGCCACATGGACAGATCTATACATGTGTGCTATTAAGTGCTTCTCAACAACCTTTCTCCTCCTCACACCCTCTCCTTTCAGGTCCTTTTCACCTGATTTTTTTTTTATATGTTCGCCTTTTATTAGTTACTTTTCCTCCCAGCTGAAATGATAAACCTACAAGTAGGGCTGGTTGATATGGACTAAAAGTCATAGGCTGAATATTGATTTATATCCTGATATTTTTATCCCAAAGTTAGAGCAAATGTTCAGTCAAAGTCAAAGCCAAATATGATGTCACAAGTAGTTTTATTGAAACTGTTTATTTAAGTGAACATAAATACTGTAGAACAACAGGAGTACCTTTTAAAAAAAAAAAAATCAAAGCTCAAAAATGTGCACATTTAAATAAAAAAAATATCTTAAATAAAAATAGCCTATAAAATTAAATAGGCCAATCTTTTTCTGAAACAAATATATTTATATGAGAAAAGAACAACGAACATTACAAAAAATCTAAATATGACAACCCCTAGCAAGGGCAGCATTTATATATAAAGAAAGAAAAAATCTCGATATATCCGATATGGTCTAATTCCATATCACATTTAAAAATATATCGATATATTTTTTTATATTGATATATTGCCCAACCCTACATCCAAGAGAGCAATATGGATGGGGGCCGCAAAAACATAAACATAAAGCATGGCTAACACGAAGTTTATGCTATATACTTTCTACCTTTACGATGTTGAATAGGAGCTGTTATCTGTGCTCTTTTCAAGGCCACCAGACTCCATTGACAAAAACGGTAATTTTACAGAACACAGGAGTGTCTTGTCTAACATTACTGTTTGGTCAGTTTGTCGGTGTTACTATGTGACTTCAGGATCTGAACTAATCTGGTGTCCACTGTAATGTATTTTGTGGTGATTTGCAAACCAAGCGCAGCTAGTGTTCACAGCTCAGTGTGGTAACCAAGTCGCTTTTTTTTGCTAAGGCTGAGTGGGCGTTTCCATTTAAAAAAAACACAGATGGAGTCTGTCTTTAAGAATGGATTAGCTCTCCCAGCAGAAACCTTGTCGCTGCTTGGATTCTGTCAGAGCTCCTTCAAAGAGCAGAGCCTTCATCTGCCAATTCTGACTGTATAATTATTTTGCTATAAATGATTGGCTCCTCGACATACATGCCTCTGACTGAACTCAGATGGTTTGCTAATATCTGTATGATGGACAAAAACAAAGCCACAGCAAATAGATTGAAGCTAGGGAGCAACTTTAAATCTTAGCTCGCAAAACTAATGAAATGCCATAACTCCCGCTTAAATAGGCGCAGAACATCTGAGGGCAGATTTACTCTGCAATTCTAATTCAATGTTGGCTCTGAGTTGAAGTATGCTGAATTATTGTTTTGCAGTGAGATGTTATGCAGTTTGGTAATCCCCTTCATTAGTGCCTGATGTACAATTGGGATCCCGGCTTCTTATAACAATAGGTGATCAATAACCAGTGAATGAGCTGCAACCTTTAATGTAGACAACAATATTAAATCTATCACATATAATAATGTGAAGGCAGTGGACTGATCAGCAGGAGGAGATTAGTGGGCAGGCAGGAAAGGGCAGGCACTATCTCCACACTTGGCTCTGAGTCTCACATCTCTGAGATGATGCTGGAGAGAAATGCTGCATTGAAGATTTGAGCCATGGGTGCAGCTATCAGATATGAAGAGAGCAGGAAGGATGTGGAAGCAGCATATCAGCTTTAGTGGATTTTTAACATCCGCATTACATCAGACGTCTAATGTAAAGTATCTAAACGGGGCAGAGGTTAGAGCAAAGGTTATCACTGTTAACAAGTATTTTGTGTCTCTATGTGAGAATTGACTGTAAATGAATAAAGAAAGAATAATACCCTAAAAGTGAAAATGGCTGCCTTCAAGCTTTTCATCAAAGCTGAGTCACTGCATGTAGATCATAGAGGATATTGTTCAATTTAAATGTTTATTTGCGCTGATAAAATGGAATAATGCTGAACAGAAAGACAATTTATAAATACGTACAGGTCAAATATAAAAGAAGGGGGAAAAAAATCAACCTTGAATGAAGTTGGGGAAAAAGCAATCACATAAAATCAAGATGACAACTGCAGACTCAACTGAATTGGATTACAGAAATTAAAAACACAGGCAGGTCACTCACTACAATGGCTGCCACCGGACTTCTCTCTCAAATCTAATTGTGCTGTTTCACTGCTTTCATTTGTGCCAAATTTGCTTACGTCGATGCTTTTTCCCCCCAACTTTTTTTTTTTTTTTTTGCTTAAGTTTGGGCAGTAAACAGTTGTGCCTTTCAAGTTGAATTATGGTGCCCACCAAAGCAGCACAACCCCTCACTGCCTCGAACAGCATGCACACCCCGTCACACACACAGACCCACATCCACACACACACACACACACACACACACACAACATACACACTTATCGCAGGACGATCAATAGCAGTTGTGATGGATGCCGCATGCTGATGTACCCACTGCCCTCTGACCTGTAATTGAATGTGCAAGGTTCAGACACTTTATCATGATAGGGCCATTCCCTCCACAGGTCATCGACTGCTAAATGGTTGATAAGCCTGCACACTCTGCGTCTGCTGCTCATATGTCTGCTGTCAAAGCAATGGGCCTGTGCTGACTGATTTCCACCGAGTGTGAGAAAGCAAGAGTTTGTGCAGGAGATTTCAGCGAGAGCGGGTGTGCCTGAAAGTCTTGTGTGTGAACATTCACGCGCGCGTGGAGCAGAGAGTGTGTATGAGCGAGAGCACGAGTGTAGAGAGTCCTCAGATCGATTCCTAATGCCTTTCCGCATCGACCATTTCTCATCGGAGAAGACTCTGATGGTTCTGGAAACAAACGAGTTGGAATATCGCATCAGTGTCACGATCAGCATTCTGCCCGGTCCATGAACCATCCAATGGCCTCTACGTTTTAACACTCAACATCCTCCGAGGCATTTAAGTCATTTAAGACATATAACGTGTCTGGCTCGACAACAGTTTTCAACTTCTGTTTTGTCATGCATTTGTTCCAAATGATTTTGTACCAGATGCAACGAAGCAGAGATGGTACTGATAACATCCTCTGAAAACTTCACAGAAAACCTCGACAATAAGTGTATTCAGTATGGGATACAATTCATAAAGAGAAAACTCAGTGGAATCGAAATCATTAAAGTCCAATTTCATGTTTGCAGTCACATTTCCTGCTTTGGTTGAGGAATCCCATTCAGGAAAGTCACAAAGCTGCAATAACTTTGGTAATTGGTAATGAGTCCCCCTATTAGAAGCATTTCAAGTAATCATCTCAAAATCACTCAGCAGGAATATCAAATAATCCAAACAGTAGGTGCAATGGAAACAGGTAAATTGAAAAGAAAATTAGAAACCAAGGAAATAAATTTATGCTCACAAACTGAGTTTTTCTTACATTTGCAGCAGCAGTTGAATGTTGTGCTTTTCATAATTGAAGTCAGCTTTATTGTTCGCTTTATCCTCTGAGGTATCCAGCATTTTTCAGCTAATAGCCACAGATTTATTGTAATGTGGCGCAATAGGGAAGAAGTTCATAGTCATCGATTTATTCCTGTAATTCGTTAGTAATTGTTGTATGTTGGTAATTGCTCCTTGCAATTTCATGAGCGTGGGGAAAATGGGTTATTTGTTGTTTTCAGCCGCCAGTCAACCGCTTTGGTCCAGATGGCAATCAACTTTACAACTACTAGATGTCATTTCCATGACAACCTTCACTTTCCTGTTCCCTTTTGGACAATTGTGGTCACTTTGGTGATCCACTGACATTTCATCTAGTGTCATTAGCTTCTGACATCATATATCAGTGTGCTTTCCAGATGGACTGCAGGCAGTGGTGGAATGTAACTAAGTACATTTACTTAAGTAGGTACTCAAGTAAATATTTGAGGTACTTGTACTTCACTTGAGTATTTCCATTTTATGTAACTTTATACTTCTACTTCACTACATTTTGTGGCAAATATTATACTTTTTACTCCACTACATTTAGCTTACTTTTCAGGTTGAGATTTAACATAAACATGATCAATTGAATGTGATTCGACATGTATTTAGTTAAACCTCATAACACTATAATTGGTCCATAAAAATGTGTCCTATCTTAACAAAATTAAAACACTTCTTTCATTAATGCATCAATACATATAATCTAATAATATATTTAGAATATATTTAACAATCTGAATGGGTCCATTCTGCCTAACTACTAACAACTGCATAAGTACTTCTACTTTTGATACTTTAAGTACATTTTGATGCTGATACTTTTGTACTTTTACTTCAGTAAGTTTTGAATGCAGGACTTTAACTTGTAGTGGAGTAATTTCACAGTGTGTTATTAGTACTTTTACTTCAGTAAGGGATCTGAATATCTCTTCCACCACTGACTGCAGGTGTCCACCAACACTGCACAAATGCCTATACTTTGGACTGTTTCCAGCTGTTCCAATTGAACAAATTGGGGAAAAAACGAGGGGCTACTTTTGAGTCCTGAAAGTAGTTGTGTATAAGGGGGAGAAGTAACAAAACTTAAAGAGAAACAGCAACAGGCGTGTATCAAAAACCACTGTCTTAGGCCAGGAGGATCGGAGTTTTAAAAGCTTAACATTAAAGCGCAATAAATATGCCACTTGGCGGATATTGCGTTTTAGCTACAATGCAATGTGAACTGTTCCAGGCTTATTTAGCCACTTTCAGGTCTTTAATGGCATTTCTCAAGATCTCTTGGAAGTAGCAGGTATAAAACGTATGACATATACATACTAGAGTTGTGCATACTAGGGCTCAGTTGATAGAGTGGTGGCCCACTGATTGGAAGGTCTGTGGTTCAATCCCTGAACAATTAGAAACAAAGGAAAGAGCCCTGATGTTCCCTGTTGTGTTTAAGAGCTTTGAGTGGTTGCAAAGACTATAAAAAGTGCAATCCATTTAAATAGTTATAATTCTCAGGTACATTTACTTGTCGTGGACTCATGGACCCAAGCCACGCAAACAATTCAAAGTCTAGACTGTGTGTGTATCCACACTGGGCAAATGTGTCAAGCTGTGGGGAAAAAAATTGCTTTTCTTTGTTTTGTATGGGGTGCTTCTAATATGAGTTAGAATTTAGCTGTTTGCATGTTCACACAAACCTTTAATCTAGTCACTTTCTTCCATTTCTAATTTGCCTGGTGTATGGATTTATCACTCCCTGCCCTTCATCTGTTTCACCCATCATCATAGTCACATGATTGCAAACAAGCTATTCTTGGTAACATGCTAAATTAAGAAGGTGTACAAAGTGAACATTATATCTGTTTAATATCAGCATGTTAGCATTTTAGCATGATGATGTCTGCATTTATTCTTCTTCTGTACACCACATGCATCCCTACTGGATGTCAACTCTTTCAGATCTTCTTTCAGCAAGTAGTTACCTGATATAATTTACGACAGGACCTTGCTCCTTCAGGACTTCTGCATCTTCAGACAATGTTAAAGAATAAAGCTGAACTCAGCTGTAAATCACCATCTCTTTTAGGTTTGTCTTAATCTGCCAAGAGTGTCATTATCATTTAAGTAAATCACTCGTGTGGTTTCTGGCTTTTCCTCTCTTGGTTAGGCCTCTAATTGATGCAAGTTCATAAATTGAAATGTGTCCTCAGACATCAAGAAATAGTATTTTATATATATATATATATATATAAACTAATCAATCAGAGGTTCTCGTTTGAATTTATAATACAGCAAGCTCCAGTATAAAGAGAAAGATTTCTTATGTATGGAAAAGCAATAAAAGCTAATAATGAGCCTTGAGTCCCAGTATGAGACCCAGTTTCTGAAATTTGCATCTAAGGCCGTATCCCTGATGTATTCATGTCCCTTCAATCACATTGATTGCCTGCTTTAACTTGTCTGCAAGGCTGACTGGATTGGTTTTGGGGATAATCTGATTGGTTCCATTGTGCCAGACAAGATAAATTAATCAGAGAAAACTGATACTACAGTTAATGTTTGAAAGTGGTAGCCTTTATAGAGCAGCTGCTAGAGCTTTCCTTTCGATAATGCTTTATGTAGGAACTGCAGTTGGCATAATGTCTCAAAAGACACATTGGTAAATTTTTAGGCACATCCAAAGAGAATTGGTTTCTGATTGGAATTGGACCTGATGTCCTTGGCAAAATAACTAAACTTGAAGGTGATAGTATCCTTGATGCATTACTCTGGAATAACATGAAATATCAGTCAAGCCTGGCTTTAAATGAGGCTGTGCGTCCTTGGTTTTATATTTACAGGGGAAACAGCCAATAGCACGGAAGATCGTATTAATCATGTCACAGTCTTCCCTCTGTGTGTGTGTGTTTGTTTGTGTTTGTGTATGGGTTAGTCTAAATGTTGTTCTGCCCTGGGTAGCGGCCTTCGCTACGTTGTGTTATTTCAGGATCCACTCTCCACACACATACACACGCAGGATTTAGCAGGACATTTGGAGGAGAGTAAACAGAGAATATTTCATCAGCTGTGTGAGCTGGCAATATTTGGGCCCGCGGTAACAACATTACAGTCTATTTGTTTGAGGTAGTGTGTGTGTGTGTGTGTGTGTGTGTGTGTGTGTGTGTGTGTGTGTGTGTGTGTGTGAGCGCGAGCGCGCGCGTGCATGCGTGCGTGTGTGCAGTGCCAAAGCCTGTGGTGGTGTGGGAGGCAAGCTCACCTGAGTTGGTTTGTTTGGAATAATAAACCTGCGTACAGCATCTCAGATGCTTAAAAATACACAGTGGGTGCAAAAAAAATCGTCATGGAGGAACATCTGCTCTCCATGAAGGGACAAGTCTTGTGTAGATGAAGTGTAGGAGATGGACAGGCACTTGACAAGCTTCCAGGCAATTGACAGCAATGCAGAAAAAGGTGTTAAATACCACTCTACCACTGCCAGGCTTCGCTAGCCTGGGTATACCCATACTGCCTTGCGCGCTCGAATTTCATTTCGAACCTCCAGGCAGTCTGGCAACCAGAGAGGTTTCTTAGCCCTGTTTTAGGGATCCAATGACGGGGAGGGACGGCAAGACGATGACGCGTACTACTCGGCAGACGGAAGCTTGTAGTTTTCTTACAGATCCATAATGGCTGCAGCAGACGCGAAACTCTCTTTAGCTGTAGATGGTGTTTTAAATAGCTTAGAGTGAAAGTTGAAAGGCGAAAGGTCTCTCAGCGGCTCCGCTGTCCCCCGGCTGGTAGCGAGATCACCGGCGTTGCGGTAGCGGGGCTAATAGCTACCGTAACGCCGGTGATCTCGCTACGAGCCGGGGGACAGCAGAGCCGCAGAGAGACCCACAGCAGCTGTTTATTGCCCATAAAATCAGTGAATGTGTGTGGCTGAATGACATGAGGGGGAATAAAGCGTGAAAATAAATAATCTTGCAGAAAGCGAGAACTGGAGAAGCAAAGCAGCAAGCAACACTCTCTCACAGACACACACACACACAACAAACAACACAACACAACTGTCGCTCTACTACATCATCTGGTATAACTGATCTGATTGGCTAAGAGCTACCTACAGACGCTTTTGATAGACATTCTAAGCGCCCAATAAACGGCTCTGGAGGATCGTAAACCACGCCTCCTCTACAGAGAAATGAACGGCTGGTTTCCAGACTAATCTCATTTGTGATTAGTCTGGTGTTAGCCAGG
This sequence comes from Centropristis striata, assembly GCF_030273125.1. NCBI lineage: Eukaryota > Metazoa > Chordata > Actinopteri > Perciformes > Serranidae > Centropristis > Centropristis striata. The sequence continues at coordinate 34,459,439 of NC_081520.1, read as the reverse complement.
CTAAGGCTTTGCCACGCTCGCATGTAAATGCATTAACACTATACAGTCATGATTATGACTTTGGTTATTATCAAGAAAACCATGGAAAATGGCTAGACATCAGCTCTTAAGTTAAACACTTATGAACTATGTTTGTTGTCATCATTATATTTGTCCAAACAAATGTCCCTTTAGTTGTACCAGGAATTAAAATGAACAACAAATTGAAAAAAAACAAGGGTCTAATAATTTTTCCATGACTGTATATGCTGTGGTACTTTTTTTCATGCTAGATAGTCTTATTGAAGTAACGTTCCTCTATGCCACACCATGTTATATAAAAAACCTCTATGAACAGAAAATGTACCAAGCCCAGAGTGAAATTGCATCATATTCTGCTCAATAAACATCACAGGGATTTTTGGATGTTGGTAATTAAAAGAGCGCTCATTGGGGAGAAAACTACAAAAGAAGAAGACACCATTGTTGTGTTTGAATTAGAGCCCACAGAGCCTCGAGACTTAACAGTGATCATGTTATAAATAATAACTGAAATTTTTTAGTTAAATGAGACATTGTTGTGTCCATCTGTTGCCAAAGCAGAGCTGACATTGAATGTGAAGTATTTTTCAGCATCAGTGCTGGGCAGTAAAACATCACTTACTAGGTTTACGCTGGGTTCAGACTACACAATATGCACTCCATAAAAGCCTGACCCGACAGACATGGATTGTCTGCATGATAACTGTTGTTGAGTGCAACAGTTGATAATTTTTATCCTGTGTGGTGCATCACAATGGATAACAACCAACAGCACAGCTGGGGTGTATTGGGTTGAAGTCCAAAGGCCCCGGGTTTACTTCATAGACTGTATAAATAATGGACGTAGTCACCGTGACGTCACCCATTGGTTTGTGGACTGCCCGTTGGAAGCATCGAGTTCAGCGTTGCACTGGTCGCCATCTTGTTTCCGATATGGGGAGCAGACCATATTTGGATTGTAGAGGAGCGAGAGGGATCTGACGACACTGACTACACGCCTTTCTACACCTCAACCTGACTTAGAGAAGCTGCTGCTAATTCATGTTAGCATTAACTGGAGCATTAACTGGGATGTTCATTTTGGCTAGCAAAAAACATTAAAAAAATGTATGTTACTTACCTCAGAAAACTGAACAGCGACTCCTTGGAGTGTCTGTTAGTCCAACCAAACGCTGAACAAGACATTTTTAATGAACTAAACGTTCAAATAAACTGTCATTAATTGAAAATACAGTGCGGAAATGTCAAAGTTATGAGACCAAACCAGTAAACATCCTTTTTTTATATCAATATAATGTTATATAACTTTATTAACACGTTGCTGTGGATACTCATTGTTCTGCTTCTCTCCTGACGACGGCTGGCCTAGTTAGTGACCTGTCAATCAAAGCTAGCCACGCCCCCAAATCATATGATTCTTTATCTTCTATTTTCTGCTAAATGGGGCCATTATTTACACTATTAACATCTAATTGTCTTGAAGAAGATTTTTTACTAGTGGTTGAGTACTATATACTGTTGGCCACAAAAAGCTCTTTGTCTTACAGTGACAATAACTTACCTACTGCTCAAACAAAAGCTACTCTTTTTTTTTTTAACATAATATCTTTCTTACATTAACATTAATTACATCAAATTTTATTTTTTTATTACTTCCCTAATGCATTTCAATTAACTTTAATACTTTCAAACAAGTGCAGACTGTTCTTATTCATTAACATAGACTTATATGAATGTAACTTGGGGTGCTTCACTACATCCTGACAAAACCAGATAAGGCATCAGAAATATTTTGCCATCAACACAAGACAACTAGTATCATAAACAACGCCATTGTTTGTTTACTTTCTTGTGCCTGCAAGTCTCTTCAAGTCCAAGTCCTGGCAACCATGAATGACTCTATCATCATGTAGTCTGACACAGTGAACAGGGGTCGATGAGGCATAGTATCGCGATATTTTGCGTGGCCGCCAAGTATCGATATCTAGTGTTCTCGCTAGGGATGCAAATTATCGAGTAATTCGTTAATCGATAGTTGTTTCATCTTATCGATCGATGATCGATTAATTGATAAGCAGCAATTTTTCTGAGAACCTGAATTTCCCTACTGTATACATGACATAAAATGCTATCTTCCTTATGATATAAAGAAAAAATGCAAATCATATTCCTTAATCAAAGGTTTATTCTGGGCTCACTTGAGGGCAGGGAATAGAATAGAATATCAAACATATTCTGAATAGAAAATATCAGAATCATCAATATTAGAAAAGTAAATACAGTGTCACATGTGGACGATTAGCAGCATTTATAATCCCCCTTAAACTGGGAAATGTGACAATATCACAATAACATTAGTAGACCAGGACTGGATTGTCGTAGCTCTATTTAACTTAAAATATAGGCTGCCTGATGAGAAATATATCATAACATAACAAAAACATCCCCAGTGCTCCTCATTGCATAGATAGACCTATCTATTTTTGTTCAAGAATATCAACATATCAACGTGGGCAGGAGTAAGTCATGTGCGTAGCCTGTTAACAGTTAGGCCAGCTGCTGAGAATACACGCTCAGCAGGGACTGATGTGCCTGGTATGGCCAGGTACTTTCGTGCCAGGTTTGCCAGCCTTAGAAACCTTCCTTCATTCACTTTCCACCATGCTGCAGGACTGGAATCAAGGAGTGGTGGCGGATCCTTCAGGAAGCTATCCACTTCTTTTTCAACGTCATCAGTGCTCCTGGTGTTATAGTTTTCACCCATGAGTAAAGCATAAGCACTGCGTCTCTGAAGCACAGCTCCTGGGACTGGAGCTGGCACTGCACCGACCACCTCTCCAGCGGCATCTGCTGATGTGGAGCTCCCATGTCTGGCTTCGGCTTCTGCTTCTGCCACCACTTCAAGCAGTTTGGCATGGGCTGCAATCCTCCTTGGTGGGGTCAGAAATCCCAGGTGCTTGTGCCTAGGATCCAGCATGGTGGCTAGCATGGGTGGTGTTGATATCAGGTCATCAGAAGCAATCTGTGAAGAAAAAGATAATACATTAGATGTAAATGTGATTTGGTTTTTAATCATCGTTTGTTTTTAATAAGTTAAGTGTTTTATCACTTAATGAATTAACCACTATTAATCATTAATAGACTGCTTGATATTAAGTATTAATATTTATTAGATAAGATAGTAGAAACTACAATTGTTAAACAATGTGCTTTATGTGCAAAGCATAGAGTTAAAATTATCTGCAATAATTAAATTAATGGATTTAGCTTACCTTCATCCTTTCACCCAGTGAAGTGCGCACTCTGGATTTGAATTCCCCCACTTTGCTGGTGTCTCCCTCGTCTGTCTTGAGATGCACGTTGATTAGGCTGAAGGTGATGGGATACGTGTCTGATATGGACACCTCAGTCTCAGTAGACATGACGGTCGTTGCACACTTCAGTGTTTCCAGCACTGGCGCCACATCCTCCATCAATTGCCAATATTCATCTCGCAGCTCCAGCGTCCTCGCGTCTGTGAGTTTGGTCACTGTGCGGTCTGAGAGTACGGCAGACACGGCCCACCGCTGCTCCGTCAGTCTGTTAAACATGTCACTGACTGAATTCCACCTGGTTTTACAGGATTGGATGAGTTTATGAGACGGCAGCTGCATTTGTAACTGTTTTGCTCAGGCGCTTTGTTTGCTGGATTGCTGTGATTGAAGTGTTGTACGAGTCTGCTAGCAGCTACAATGACACGGTTAATGTAGGTAACGAAGCCGTCGTTAATGGCCAGCTGCAGTGTGTGGGCAAAACATGGAACTGAGTGCCAGTTGACTCGCGTAGGACTGTTTGCCGAGACAATGTTCCGTGCATTATCGTGTACACAAGCAACCACACGCCCGGTGAGACCCCATATTTCCACAGCCTGTTTTAACTTCTCAGCTAAATTGTCAGCCGTATGCCTCACTGACATGCTCTCTGTGAGTAGGACTGCTGACATTACCTGCCAGTCCGGATCAATGTAGTGGCATGTAACGGTGATGTAGCTCTCTGTATTCAAGGAAGTCCAACAGTCTGTTGTGAGGGCCACATTAGCAGTTGCAAGTTGTGTTTTCAACTCGGCCTTCTTCCTCACGTAGCTTGCTTCCACGCGGGTTGTTATAGTTGTTCTAGAGGGGATATTGTACCCTGGCTCGATGTACTTTATTACCTCTCGAAATCCCTGTCCGTCAATGACATTTATCGGCAGCATGTCTGTGGTAAATATGTTACATATCCACTGGGTAATGCCCTCTGCTTTCGTGGAGTCACATACTCTCCGTCCCAACGCTGTGGTGATTGTAGGCTGAGAGGAACCACTCGCTGCTTGTAGCATGGCTGAATGTGACATATTTAGGTGGTAATTCAGCAAAGTTGTGGAGTTGTTGTACCTTAAAATGCTTCCACATATTGTGCATTTGGCATCTTTGTCGTAATTAATTAACTTAAAGTGACTCCAAACTGCACTCCGTCTTGCCCTCTTCATCCTGTCAGTGTACTGCTTCTCGTTTGTTTGTTGTTGTTGCTTCGCTTGTGTTCCCACGTGTGCGTCAATTACGTCTAGCGTCAAGCGCGCCCTCATACGGACTAGCGGGGAATCACGGGTTCAAAACGCAATTAATTGCAAGTAATTTATTTTAATCGAGTAATTTCTTATCGATAATTAATCGATAATCAATTAATTGTTTGCATCCCTAGTTCTGGCGAGCTGTCAGTATTTTCACACTTTTAGGAATATACTGGAGATACAGGTATCATATGAAACTAAACGATCTAAGGAATCAATAGTCACCATGTACATCAGGAGATTATGTCAGGAAGTTGTCTAAGTAACGCTGCAAAGTAAGACTTTTTTTATGTTTCATTCAAAAAAATTCAGTGCAGTGAAGCTTAAAGTTAAGAAAAGTTTGATAAAATGCTGCAGTTGTTGTCGTCCATCACATCGTGGGCCCTCTGCTGATACACACCTCAAAGACTTATGTCTTGATATAATTGATTGTTTCCTGCTTGACCTCTGACATTAAATGGATCCATTTGAAGGGGAGTAGGGTGACGCTGTTTGGTACCATTGCTACCTTACAGTACAGGTAGGCTGTTGACAATTTGGGACTCTGTAACCCCGAATCACATGGGCTGTTCCAACAACTTCCCACATTTTGTTCTCCCCACATTCATATGGTGACCTTGTGGTTCACTAGGTGGACCAGTCCATCTGGCATTTGTGATGTTATTCCAAACATGTGACAAGGGTCAAGGCTATGGGCATGACATACATGTAATTTTCCTCCTCTACCGCTGCATCTCTATATTAGCATCGGTGACGTTGTGTGTCGATATCAAATTAAAAATGGACAGTCAGAGAGTTAAGAAGTTTTGAATGACATCTCTTCTGAGAAGCATTTCATTTGTATTCATCCTTTGACTCCATCAACTTCTCCGCTGTCCCTTCCCTCACCCTCATGTTACACCTCATACTCTCCCTTATTCCTCTTCGTAATTAGATCCCCTGACACTTTCCTCACTGTCCAGCTGCGAGGGTGAGTGTCTGTGTGTGTGTGTGTGTGTGTGTGTGTGTATCCTTGTGCTTGTGACGTTGATGAGGAACACATACTCCATTTATCATATCAGAGGTACGTGTCCCTGCTGAATTGAGAGTTTAAGTGTGTTTGTGTCTTCTTTTGTGTGGAGTGTTTTTGACTATGTGTGTTGCACAGTAATTTTGCCTGTGTGTGTGTGTGTGTGTGTGTGTGTGTGCGCGCGCGTGCGTGTGTGTGTGCGTGCAGGTATGTGTATGTCTCTTTTGGGCATGTGTTTGAGACGCAGACACAGCAAAGAGAGAGTTGAAGGACAGTCCACGTTCTTGAAAAAATACCTCTGTATCATACCTAAAAGGTTCAAAGTAGTTTCCTTTTCTCCAGTCTGGCACATGTAGCTTCATCCCCAACCTGTGGGGGGCAGTGTGAGCCCAACAATCCTGATGACACCTGAGGATTATAGAAAAATCCAAATTAGAGAGTACAAAAATATTTTGGTTAGAGCTGTAGGACATTAGTGCAACAAAATTTTGCTCAAACAAAAGTACGTAGAATTTTGTTGCCATTCTATTTAATACTGAATTCTTCGTGTCCTCCCACGAACGTCAGATAAAGGTATGGCACAAAACAGGACTTCGAATGATCTTATAGCATTTATATAGGAGTGGGGTTGGGGGACATTGTTCTTAAAAGTTGTATTTTACTGTTGACGTTGCAGCACAAAGAGTTTTTGGGCAACTCAGTGGATTAACACATCTTCTCTTGTTTTATTTTACAATTTTTTTTTCTGCTGTAAGCACTCAGTGTTGATCCTCTCCCTCTGGTCTCACATCAAAAAGTCTACTATGGGAAGTTGTCTATGAGTGACATAGTATTGCCACCACGTTTCATCAGTGCCACATGTCAGGAGCCACACTTATAACAAGGAGAATCTTCAAAGTTGGGCAATTTGAGGATTGAAAGTGCTTCCTCTGCATGTCTACCATGTTGGGGCGTGCTTCTTGAGTTGGGTTTGAGTGTTTGTGGTGCACTACACCATATGCACCTTCCAAATTAAATCTTAACTCCCACTGAGTGCTTTTACAACATGCAAAGAAGGCTTTCTTTGCTGTGTTTTATGCTAGCTATCAGCTTTACCAAACATTATTGATATATTTTTTTTCCAGCTACATTACAATTGAACACAGGGTAGAAACAAGGTAAGTTATTTTACCTTGCATCCCTGAGGCGAGCAGCACAAAAGGCAAGCAGCTAAACCAGCTAAAAATCTCTTGATGTGCTTAGGAATAAAGGATGTCTGAGGTCAGCCATAAAGCGACCCTGCTTCCCCTCATCAGGATGGAGCCTTCAGAGGTTGCTCTAGGCTGCTCTTTGCTCTCGCTGTGCTCTTAACCTGTGACAACACTCCTTAACAGTTGGGGGTATGGCCTGAGGATGCAAATCACTGCATCATCTCTCCATGGTGGATTTCTTGGGTTGATAGAGAAAACAACAGTGGGTGTCCTGCCTCGAGGCAAACAGACCTACTTCCACTTTTTTTAACTGAGTCCAGATTTGACTCACTCTGACTGGGTACTTCATGTCTGCTGTCAGCCTCCCTCTGGACGTCATGTCAACCCCTGTGTTTTCTAGCCTCAGAATGTCAACCACAGAGACTCGTCCTGGCTAAACACCATATTTTTTCTGCAACCCTCAATAGCAGAATGGGTGAAAATGTGCTCCTCTTCTAAGAAGCCACTGCTGACGTCAAAGTATCCCATAAGACAATGTATACAGTAAGTCCAGCAGCACTTTATAAGCTCCAGGAAGCTTCTGCCTCACCAACAAGGAGGACAGGATAGAAGAAGCAAAAGAAGCTGACAGAGCTAAATAAAATACCAAGCCCTTTGGTCCCTGCCCAGCAGCTTGTCTTCCTCCTCCTCCTCCTCCTCATCAGAGGAAGTGAATAGCACTGGACCTTGACTGTTGGCAGCCGCAATGATCAAGCCGTTGCAAAAGAGTCAAACGGAGTCTCAAGGTAAAGCTCTCACAGTTTTCTGTTGTGTTTCTTTGTGGCAGAGAAGTGGAGGAAGTGTAGGATTAGCACGGCCCATACAGGACTCACACTGATTGACTTGAGTATGTGAATGCAAATTTTATTGTTTGAAGGTTCAAAGTTAAGTACTCAAAAATGAAAAGCTCTGTTGGAGAGCGAAGCCTGTGTAGAAGTATGGCATGAATTGTCTCTTGGAGATATGAGGCTTTTAAATGACCAGGGAGAAAAAAAACGGGGACAAAGACAAGGAAAAACAAGAAAAAACGACTTCACAGTATTTTGATATGCCCCCATATTATCCTTAGTGCCATGGGTTGGAACCTTTGTGATTGCTCCATTGCTCTTTTAAATCCCCTCGATTACTGTGTCTGCATTTCAAATGCTGCTCTACAAAGTACACTACTTCTGCAAGCCCTAAAGCCTTAGGGCTAGAACTATTGCACACTAACTGGGGATTATAGGCTTGTATTTGCCATTTTCTCCTTGTTATTGGTCTTCAGTGAATAGCTCCATTTCCCATGTATGAGAGATCCCCGACTGTACAGGGCCAAGCGGAAACATCTCTATGCATGGTGATGCATTGGGCAGCATGCTGAATTATTGATTGGTTCCCATGGATGATGATGATGAGACTTTGTAGTATGCTGGGTTAGCTCTGGGGCAGGCGCTTTGATTAAGAAGAGTATCCCTCTTCTAGTGCTGTGAGAGAGAAACAGAGAGAGGGACAAATTGGTGCAGGCGGAATCGAATGCATTTATCAGTGGACAACAACTCTCCAAAACATTTAGACAGAAAGAAAGGGGGAAAAAAGATAGTAAGGGGATAAGATGTATGTAGAGGATGCATAAAAAGTGAGACAAAGGGCTGATAGAAGAATAAAGATGAGTGAAATAAAGGAGAAAATATGAAGCATACAAATGGGAAAACCCCACTGTCAAGACAGCAAATGTTCCACAGTCTATGGGAAACTACTCTGGGCATGCAGCCCAGTACTGCCTGGGATGACTATAAGAAGGTTGAGTCCATTTTCTTTTGCAGAAGTAACCTCACCAGGTTGATGAAGCACCACCACTGTAGAATCCTGTTCAATTTTCATATCATGCTTTCTCTTCGTGCTGTGCGACTCAGGAAAAAAAAAATTGAAACACTTTGTCTGCTCTCAGAAATCCCAACATAAAAATGTTCTGCTACCACTGTTCCTCGGGCTATGTCTGCATCGAGTAGCTGCATTCTCTGTGCTTCGGTATGCTCAATGTTTCAAGCTTATCTCACAGAAAAAGAAAGTTTACGTGGAGCAGTAATGCCGTAATGAATGTGATGCTTCCCCATGCGTTCTGTTTTAATATGCAAGGTTCATTGGCTCGATTTAAACTAAAACGAAAACTTAAGTTAAAAATACAATCAGCAACAAATGTGATAAAATCTCCAGATTGTTTTCAGTTTTATTAAACTCTGAGTGATTCATTGTTTAATTTGTTGCCTCTCGTTTGACCTTTTAATATAAATGCTTCCCATCTCTGTAAGTACCATTCAGCAGCATAACTTGCTCCTTCATTTTACTAAATTTAGTTGAGAATTCAATATGCTGATAAAACTTAAACAAAATGAAAGCATCATTAACTTCATTTTCTTCTTCCACTTTCCCTTCCTCATCTTTATCTTTATCTTTCTCCCCTCTCTCCCTCTCTTTTGCTCTGCAGCTTTGTGACCTCTCTTTCTGTTTCACTCTCTCATCCTTTCTGCTTCACACTCTCTTTTACCTCAAGTTGTTTAAAAGACACAGGGGGTTTCTGTCTATATTAGAGCCAGTCAATAGAGAGTGTGCCCTAAGGCGAGAAGAGATGGTGCCGTGCTAATACATCTTAGCACTGATAATCGAGAGCGAGTAAATGTGTGAGTGTGTGTCTGCGTTTATGCCAGTGTGCTGTATGCACAAGTGTGTAGCGAAAGTGGAAGCCTACGTTGTTACGAGTTGCGAGCTTAGTGGGTGTGACCAACCAATTTTTGCAATTTTGATGACCAGAGCTTTAGCTTCCACCTGGCACAGTGCTGCACAGAGCAGAAAGAGGCTGAAGCATGATGATTGTACAGTGTTGTTAATAGAAAGAATTAGCAGTAACAGCAGGTGGAGTTGGGTGGGCTTTAATAATGCAATTACATGAGCTCCTCTCATCCCTTTTAAATGCAGCCGACAGTTTAAAAGGCAGTGAGTCCAGGAAGAGAAAACTGTTCTGCTGCAGGTGCACCAGACACACATGTGAACACCTCAAATATGGTGTCTAGTGGATCAGGAGACGTCCCTTTTTATGTGAAATTTAAAATTTCACTCCACCAATTTTACACATGAAAAGCTTGGAGACATGGGCACTCACTGGTTAGGGAAGGTTGAATGAAAGACCTGCTGAGCATTATGGGAAAAAGTAGCAGTCTGTAGTCATGTTTCCATCAAGAATTTCTATGCACATTTTGACAATTCGCATAAGAAAAGCTTGATGGAAACACCAAAATTCGATAACATTTTCGAAAAATGCACATTGAAATTTTTATGCTCGCGTGAGGAGGTTTTGTCTTTTTCAAAAAATAACTGAATGGGAGTTCGCCCAAAAAGTTCTGATGTAGGTAACATGTAACTCACTTGACTAATCATCTGTCTGCGCTCTGCTGGAAAACCAAGAAGATAAAGAAAAGAAGAAGAAGAGGCTGTGTCTGCTGTCGGCGTCTTTTCTCCATTTTCTCTCGTTGATGGAGAAAGTTGTCTGATTAGATACCTGATTCTTTTGTTGTTTTTTCCCTTCTTCCCCCTTCTTCTTCCACTGTTTTCTCTCTTGCGTAATCTCTACCTTTGTACTGTTTACTTACCGATTAGCCTATAGCAAAACATTACACTGCCATCTTCTGATGAAAGTACGTTTATGCAGCTTTGTTTATTCGCTCTAAACCAGTTGATGGAAAAAATCCCTCATTTGCATTTTCTCTAATGTTTGCTTCAAAATTTGCTTTGACTTTAATGGTAACACGGCTATTGTTGTTAAAGTTTAACTGGCTACTGAAAGTCAAGGAGAGTAGAGGAGAAGTTATGGGGTCAAATGGCATCATATCATTTCGGTACTACACATGCACAGTAAAATCTACTCTGCACTTCTGGAAAGGCTCAACAGGTTTTTGGTGTTTTTAGACCCTTTATTTCTAGTGATATTTGCTTTATCCCTCCAATATCAGAGCTCTATGTGCTGTACCATCATTTCACCCTGTCACTTCTCCTGTTTTCACTCCTCTTGCTGGAAGTCATGAAATCTCTGCCTATTCTACATCGGTTTTAAGAATTGGTTTTACAAGATGTCGCTTGAAAGTCCCTCAACTTTGTAGAAGTTAAAACCCCTTCAGTTGTCAAAACTTGGCTCAAAGTTTGTAAGAAAGGAGCAAGACCACACATTAAGTGTTTTAATTCAATAAGTTGAATACAAGATTGCAGATGTGTGGGTTTTCCTACAGAGGTGTGACTGTAGGCAAGTATTTAATGTAATGAAATTATTATGAAACAAAGAAAACAAAGAGCATGCAATATCAAGCTCCCAGCACCACCCTCTTATTCTTGGAAGAAGCAGCCCAAATAAAGGCAAAAACAAATAAGAACACAGCCAACTTATTTCAGTCTATTATAGAAGACAATGTCTGTGCAAGTAGACAATTATGCACAGTTGTAATCTCAAACAAAATCAATCTTCAGCTGTCCCCTCGAGCTGTTTGTCTTTATTTCTCTCTATCTGGCCTCCATGTTCTGTCTGTCCTCTGCTGTTTCTGTAAACTTAAAATACTGCCCTATAGATGTGTGTTAATTAGATTGCAACGACTCAGCAAAAAATCCTTGGACACACACAAATATGCTGACTCACATGTTCCCCTAGGCTTGAACCTATCTCCTTAATGTGACACGGGGCTGGTTTTTGCTGTTAGTGTCAGGCTCTAGGTGCTGTTATGTATGTCTGTGTGCATGAGTAAGATTTTTCCAATGTAATCCACATGGAATAATGTGTGTGTGTTTGTGTGTGTAAGCCTTGATGAATGGTCATGCACATATGACTTTGATTAAGTGCCATTGAGGTCAGATTGCAGTGGTCAGCCAAAAGGCCAGAAGCTGCTCGAGCTGTCAAGAAGCATGACACACACACACACACACACACACACACATAGAGGGAGAGAACTCATTTTTCTTTTTCTGAATGACTTTTCCTTAATTGTCTTTACTATATGTGTGGGCAGGCACCATTGCATTAGTCACAGATCACACGCCTCTTTGCACGAAAGAGCAGATTTTGCCTCTGAAAAATGACAGGGCTTGTTCACCAGTTTTACTGTTTCTCTTACTCTCTCTCTCTCTCTTTCAGCCTTATTGAGGAATTAGACCTGCCAGATTTTTTTTTCTCCAACATTTTAAAAGTGTCTGAGTCACGCCATTGATGGTGATTTTCTTGGTGAATCAGTGTTTGTCCTAGTTGTTTGTCACGAACACATATTCATATATTTAAGAGCAGCAATCTTTTGTGCTGTGTGCAAACCACTGACGTGTGGAAACTCAGACCAATGGTAGACCAACAGTCGTAATAACTAGCATGGGACTCAGAGATTGCAGACCTCTGTCTAGGCTGGTCCTGGGCATTAGGCGTATGAGGTTACCTGGAAATTAGAAACCAATAAAACCTCAGTGCTTTTATTTTGAAGGCCATTTTCGTGTGTGCGTGCATATGCACCTGCACAGACATGCGTTCAACAAAAAACACTGAGTTAAGATAAATAGTCCGGCAACCCTACGGTCAAAAGCCCGATTCCCAACTTCTCGGCCACGGACTGAGTTACCTTGTTACCTCGTCAAAAACACTTGTTGCTTTTTGAATAAAGTTAATAAATTGCTAGTTTACTGCATAAAATATATGCTCTATTGTTTTTGTGGTTTGAATGTATGTTGTGTTTAAAATAAATGGAAAAGTAAGATAATGATTGGAGTTTTCACTATTTTTACTGCTATATTTGACTTACTCTACATTAACATAGTCATATCATAACACGTATTCTTACCCGAAGCAGCTCAAAACCATATAATTTACAAGTATTGGTCCAATCCTCCACAATCTTCGCAGTATCTCATTGGGCCCCTTGGGAAAATGCTCTCCCTTGATCTAGGCTGATTTTGAGCATTTACATTCTTTTATTACACTCAACAACTTGAGTGACAATGAAGAGAAAAGGAAACGGATCAGGTGAGCCATGAAATGATTACTTAAATCTTCCCAGTTCTGTTCTCAACTTGAGGGGCGTTCCTGTGATTTCTCCCAGCTGGGAACACATTTTGTCCGATTATTCCCACACAACAGGAATGCAGAATAAATACCCTATCTAGCAAAATACCAAATTGAAAATAACTTAATTAATTAATAATTTAATGTTTTTTTTCATGGCCCATGCTGCACCCTGCCATCCTCCAGTTTCATCAATATCAGCCCTGTATTTTTTCTGTAATCCTGCTGAAAAACAGACAAACACAGGCGAATATATTTCCTTCTTGGCACAGGTAATAATAATGGATTTAATAATAGAGCATAATAACATGGATTTGTGTGTCGGTTTGCAGATGCACAATACCAATTTGTTTTTCCCTGCAAACATTTTCTAAAAAAGAAAATGCGTTTGAATCCAAAGACTTTTCAAACTTATTTTTACACAAATCTGTTTCTGCTGCATTTCATGAATGAATCCCTCTATCTCTCTTTTAACTTTTGGAAAGACAAAACAAGAAAAAGACAGAAGAAAAGCAGCGAGACTAGAAACCATCTTATTGTGAAGCCAAGGCAGAGAAAGAAAGGGAGCTGAGACCATGAAATGAGGGAGAGAAGATTAAAAAGAGTAACCTCTATCTCTGTGCACTTATCTCTCCACTCAGTCCATTTCATTCCGTCTTTCAACACTCCTCTCTCTTACTTCTGATGGCTTAGCCCCCTGCCTGCATAATAAGAAAGGAAAGTGTTCCTCTTTACCCCCCATTTGCCAGCAGGACAGTCACTTATATTTCACATCTGAGTAATCCTCAAAGATTCATCATCATCTGTCGGTTTTATCGAGCTGATAGAACATGAATAGACATTATAAATTAATCACAATTATGACCGAATGAGAAGAATGGGCATGTTCACATCAAATTGAAAATTTCCTGGTGACTTACATTTCTTACTCCTGAAAATACATATGTTGGGTTAAAAATCACAGTTTTTTAGGTTGGGATTTGAACTGCAGCACCTGTTGCTGTGCAACAAATCAACGAAAGCCTGGATGCTTTAGATTAGTGGGACAAAACTGCATGCTTCAAAGTGTGTTTGCAAGAAAATAGACGTGCCTGACATTAATTCAGTGAAATATGTGAACACACACTGAAAATCCACATACAGTCATGGAAAAAATTATTAGACCACCCTTTTTTCTTCAATTTCTTGTTCATTTTAATGCCTGGTACAACTAAAAGTACATTTGTTTGGACAAATATAATGATACAACAAAAATAATTCATAAGAGTTTAATTTAAGAGCTGATATCTAGCCATTTCTGATATGATATCTAGCCAAAAACTCAGAAAATCAGCAAAAGAAAGAAAAAAAATATAACAAAATAATATATATATATATATATATATATATATATATATATATATATATATATATATATATATATATATTATAGTCATCATCAGTTATTATAAAAGCCATTTTCGATGGTTTTCTTGATAAAAGCCAAAATTATTACCAAAAAAAAACATGGAAAATGTCTAGATATCAGCTCTTAAATTGGACTCTTATAAGCTATTTTGTTGTTATCATTATATTTGTCCAAACACATGTACCTTTAGTTGTACCACAACAATAAAGTGAAGAAACAAGGTGGTCTAATATTTTTTTCCATGACTGTATATAATCAGACAATACACAAACTCTTGCCCCCCATCTATGTGCAGTAATATACCTGCTATTCAGCCTCAAAACAACTCTTAACCCTGACTTGAACCTAATCCTAAACTCAGCACAGGTCGGTATATACGGTCCCTTAAAGCAGCCAGAGGTTGACAACTGTTGTTTCTATTTTCTTCATCCTCCTATGCTTGTGAAGACATCTTGTCCTTCTCTCACACACACGCTCCCCGTTTTACGGCCCCCATTGTCTTTCTCTTCATCGCTCCGTCTCCTTTCGTATTTTCTCATCTCACTCTATCTACTTCTTTATGATACCCTTTCTATCAAACTCTGTCACTCTCTTCCTCTCTCCGTCAGTTTCCATCCGTTCTCGTTCCCTCGCTTCTTTCTTATCTGGCTCTTCACAGCTGTCTGCAGTGTCATTCACACTTTACTGACGACTGTGCTGCAAGTCGCCCTGTTCCCCTCCCCATCCCACCCCTCCCCCCTCCCTCTATCCATCAGCCTAACATACCTCCCTTAGGGCCCGCATTTTCTATCCCATAATTCTTTGCTGTGGCCCTCTGATGATTGCCAATTCCTTGCTGTAGGTCTGGATGTGACATGCACTTCTCCAGGGTCACCTTGTGTTGCTGTTTTGCTGTAAGTGACCTGTGTGAACTTCCCTTTGTGTTTGCACGAGTGCATACGTCTGCATCTGTCTGTGTGAACGAAGAGCATACCATGACACAGTGAACCTCTGCACCCAGAAAAAACCTCATGCTACTTTTCAGTACACTTTGATGATGTCTAAAGGTGGTCTATGGCTCCATAAATACAAATCTGGACTCAGCAGTCCATAAGGAGCATACTGTCTGTGCACTGGTTATGTCCCTTGGTGGATTTACACTAGAGCCCAACCAATATGGGATTTTTGAGACCGATGCCAATAATGATAGAGGGGGGAAATTAATCAATAACCGATCCGGTGGCTGATATACAGTCATGGAAAAAAATATTAGCCAATTGTTTTATTCCATTTCTTGTCCATTTTAATGCCTGCTTAAATGTCAATTTACTTTTTTCTTTTCTTTTCCACACGGACTATTGTTGAACACCATACGCTGTGACTTTTAGTTAAGTTGTGTTTTCCCAGAGTTAAAGATCCAATCACACAGTGAGTTACAGAAAGCATCGTCTTTATTCAAGGCTGTTACAATCAACACAAGATGAGGCCATGGAATGCATTGCATGATTCAAAAATAATCTTAATAACAAAATCACTATCAAGAAAACCATGGAAAATGTCTAGATATCAGCTCTTAAATTAAATAAATGTATTATTTGGCCAGCTTTCCTTATTCTGTAGGTTATATAGTACCTAACTTAATGTGTTGATCTGGAACCAGTGACCTGGCACTTTCTCTTATCAAATATAGTGAAATAAGTAAAAAACTTTAATATTAGCATAATCCGTTTTTGTCCTTTTTAAAGTTTCTCATATAACGTTGTGACTTTACTCTATCTTCCTCCATTTCCTCACATATTTGATCAGCACTCTTTTTGCTTCCGTAACTTAACAGCAGCTTTATTCTTCATCTTTCAAAAGTTAAATTGGGTCTGATATCACCTTCAGATGTCTGACTGCAACATTTCATCATCTCTGCATTGCATCTGTAGATATAATTTGAATTAAAGTGTTTATCATATTTCACAATGCACTTAAATCTTGCTATAACACTGCTGTCATTGATAGTTTACACAAATAAAGAGATTTATTTAGATGTATAGATAGATATTCTTTGCCATATTAGGGTTATCGTATTGCTTTTTTATTGACTGTTTTGTTGACTTTTTATTGGTCATTTGAATTAACATATTAAGTAGGCTTATCCCAGTACTCCCAGTACTCCCCCCATTGTTACCGGTGTTACATAGACATGCACTGAATACACACTGATGTCATTCCTTACCCTCCATCCCCCAGCGTCTTTTTGTTAATTAATAGTTTTTTTTTCTTTCTAAGAAATAGAAATAAAAGCTATTTATTCAATTTTCACGCATCAGTGCCCACTTTCATCAAATAATAACGAGGCTAATTAGGAAAATGCAGGTGTTTTATAAACATTGAGTGGCACATTTCTACTCTTGTACAGTAGCAGCAGTCGCAGCACAGAGTAGCAGTAGTTAGATTTATAGCCTTCATTCTGACAAGATTTTGTGTTAAAACTAAAAACAAAAGTGCATATTTGGCAAATTTGGGATTTAAACCCAAGTGATGATGGTCAATTCTTGTAAAATGTAGCTCAGGTTATTAACTGGTGGTAAATGTCCTCAGCGTGGGATCCCTAAGTAAATAAATTGAACATTGCATATCAAATACTCGCTGCATGGCCATTTCTTAGCTTGCAAATTGGTAAAGCGGTGACCTCCTTGATAATGCAATATTTGATTTTGTTTTGCAGATATGACCAAACCATGTCCTTTTTCTTTGTCCTCTAACCAGTAAAATAGCGAGGTAGCAATGGGGGCATGTGCTGCCTGCAGATTAAAAGACCACCAAACAGAAACAGGCAGGACTACAGAACAGCAAGTGGGTGGATGCTTTGAAGAAAACATAAAAACAAATCATTGTTTCTGCCCATGAAGACATAGCAGTATAAATCTATTGGAAAGAGTTGTAACGTAATAACAAGAAAGTTAGGGGAGATGTTCCATATATTTGTCTCATGTTTGGAAACCATTACTGTGAGTTGTAGGACTATTGCATTAAAACAGTTAAAATAATAGAAATGTAATTTCCTCTTAGTTGTCTACGGAGTCATATCTCTTTCTTTGTGTTGCATCTTATCATTAACTTTTATGACTGTGTTGTATGAACGGTCCACACAAGGAATTGTGACATTTAATCTGATATATTTAGCTTTTTACAGTCCTGTAATGATTTATTGCCATGATCTGTGGGGTCAACATTGTGTTTTATCTATCTGCTGCTTTAACAGCATGTATCCTCCACATTTTCACAGTCAATGTCGCAAAGCAGGGCTGTCACATTTTAAGATGTGATTCGAACAAGTTGGTTTCCATGTCTATTCTCAGAGCATTGTTGTGATTGTTCTTGTCTGGTCTTGCTAGGTGAATTTAAAGCGTATGTTTTAATCAAGGAAATGATTTATGCCATCTATCAAAAATGACCTCAACACTGACTTTTTCTATGGTGGTGGAAGAGTGGGAGGACACCTGGGAGCCAGCAGCTCTTTTTTACTAAGCAAGATGTGATTTCAGAACAATCTCTGCTCATGCATAAAACACAAGCAACACACAATTGCTTAATAAAATATTGAATTGTTTTTTACTAGAGTATGTGACTTTATTTCTTAGCCCTGCTGCCATATAGTGTGCATACAAATTACCATCCATGGCAGTAAACAAGTAATTAAAGGTGTACATTTTATAATGAGATGATATGATGCAATCTAAAGGCACCAAATGACTTATTTCTTGCCCACTGTGTAAATCCCCTACATTGTTCATATGAGCACACTGTGTACCTGTGATGATAGAAATGCTTATTACCCAACCAGTAATTACATACACATTACTAATCACAGCAATCATTCAGAGAAATGTTTTTTTCACTCATGGTGCTATAAGCTAAATGATTTAATCTCCTATTACCAGACTGTGCGGTTATATAGTATATTGCCATATGACAAGGCATTTAAGGATCTCTGTGCCCAACTAAGCAGCCTAATTTCCAACAAGACACACACCTCTGATCTTACCTTGTTTCTTAATGGCAAAACCATGAAATATGTACTGAGCCTTGCCAGCAAATTTTACTGACATTTTTAATTATAGAATAGTAGGGGCTGATGTGGATGCAAAAGTCCCAGAAATTACTTTAAGTACAGGCAGAGACAAAGGTATGACATTTATGGAGCAAAGTTTAATGTTGCAACAGGACAATGCTGAAGTATCTGACATAAAGTTTCCTCTGTGTGTGTGTGTGTGTGTGTGTGTGTGTGTGTGTGTGTGTGCGCGCGTGCGTGTATATGTGCTCATGCATGTGTGTGTGTCCCTTTTACCATTGTGTACTGGGAGTCAGTTTGCTTTGGTACCAGTGTGCTGCCCTGCCAAGAAAGAGAAGAAGTGCCACTGCTTATATAAAGATATACTAATGACTTGGCCATTATGTTGGCCAACGTCATTAAGTTTCAATGAACAGGAATTAATGTAGTAAAGCTTTGAGATCACTGACTGGTTACCTGACAATGATATTAAAGGAAGTGTAATCATGCTATATCTAATGCAAAAACCAAGCTGAAGAAAATGACAAGTTTTGGTTTTATGGGAGGTTGCATGCTGGACTATTTCTTGACTGCACATAGTAACTTCCTGGAGTGTTAACAAAGAATTTCTAAATGAAGATAGGGTCATTGCGTTGCTTAGCCTGTTTATTCTATGTGTATTTGATTGTAATTCACCATCTGTGTTACCACTTACTAACCAACTATTTATTATTAATGATATTCAGCAGGACAGCTCTATCAATGATATTTCCTATTGTTGGGACATGGCACTTTATCACTATCTAGAGCTTTTCTCATTAATTAACAAAGTTAGCATTTGCATTTTGTTAAGCTAACATTAGTCAGAAATTACTCTGTTGTGATGTCCAACATTAATGAGGAGATACAGCTGTTTATTTAGCTGAGATCATTTTTGTGAAGGAACTGGCACCAAAGCCTGGCTCCAATGCAACTTTTAAATGCTGTCACTTCCTTCTTTCTTTTATAAAATCCTTAGAGAGTTGTCATTGTGACGTTGCCAGGCAACCAGCTGAGACCTCAGGAAGTCAATGCTCCCAGCCAAGAAATAGTCGAATATGATCGATTTCCCCATCTAACTTGGCAACACATCTAATAACCCTATTTACCAAAATGTCAAACTATCCCCTTTAACTAAGTATTCCAAACCTAGTGCCTAGTGAGCTGTTGTCCCATCAGCCATCTGCAAGGCTGTCAACCATTTTACAAGGAGAAAGGCATCACTTTCTGTGCCTCAGATAAAAAGCTTGCATTTTGACCTGAAAGGTGTTAATTGGTATTAATTAGAAGTAGTTCTGTGGTCACATGTTGCAGCTGAAATACAGATTGTTGGTGTACAGCACTTTTCCAGGGGCAGATGTGACTCAGGTTGAGCAGATTGTAAATTATCATGTTGTTACTTTAGTTCGATCAACATGTTGAAATGTCCTTGTGCAAGACACTGAACCTCAAATTTCTCCCAATAATAGCTTTGCCATCATCACTTTGTCTGTGACTAGTTATATAAAGTCTTGTGTCCTGTTGAGTTTACTGCTGTATACTCTTACCGGCCACTTTATAAGTTAGCAAGTGTACCTAATAAAGTGGTGTGGTCTTCTGTAGTTGTAGCCCATCTCCTTCAAGGTTGGACATGTTGTGTGCTCAGAGATGGTCTTCTGCAGACCTTGGTTGTACAGAGTGGTTATTAGGGCCTCGAGGCAATCGCACCGAGCACTACTGTTATACTGTGGATTTCTTCTTATTCCTCTTGCGGACGCAATTTCGTCCCGCTACTAGTTTTATATCAAAACGTGCGGTTTGATCGGGATCGGTGTGCTATTACTTTTCTCTACGGAATACGAAACTGCCCAAAATTTTGCATTGAAATGAATGGGACGGCCGACAAAAAATGAGTGAAAAAGAACAATAATTGGAAATTTTTAAACGTCTACTTCTCCGGCATAATTTCACCTAGAGACTCCATTTAAACTTTAAACAGTAGACACAAGTCTTGTGTATCGGTGTATTAATCCACATTTCGATAGGTCATATAGTTTTTTATCAATCCCTGTTCAATAACCATGATCATTTTTGGAGAAATTCTGAGATTATAATGGGTGTGTATTGCACGAAATGTTCGTGTCAGAGTGTGTGATGTCATCGCTCAGAGTGTAGAGGGAGAGGTAAAACTGTCAAAAAATACATTTTAAAACTGCGCTCCAGGCCGCAAATTCCACTCTACAGAAATAATTTATACATAGAAATGTAGGAAAATTTGTCTTTTCACTCACAATCCTCTGGTAAAGCTGTCAGAGTTATAGTTTGGGCGTAAGACGCAGAGATGATCCACCAACACCACCAACAGCCTCATTGGCTCCCATATTAAAAACGCAGGAAGATTTCGGAAAAAGTGAGATTTTAAACTTTTTTTAGATCGCTCTAACAAAGCTATTTTTTCATTTTTCTTAAAAAAAACATATGTAGATGTTCAGGAAGAACTCAGGACGCTCAAAGTGAAGTCGGATCAATGATAGGTATTATGGTTTTGCCAAAAATGCTTTCTGTTCGAGGCCAGAAATTCCAGTCCACCTCTGGCTGCTGTCACTGTAACAGGTGTCGGTTATTTCTGTTGATTGCCTTTGATCTTTGATGTGATTACAGTTACAGATACACACACACACACACACACACACGCGTAAGCACTCACACTCCTCACACATGCATACACATGCTTCAAACACACATGCGCGCGCACACACACAGGTAACTTCATGTGATTTTCGCTACACACACACACACACAAACACACACACACATTTTGAGGTTAAAGGGCATAGTTTGAAATCTCTGAAGAATCTCATCATAGTGTACACACACCGGCAGTAGCCCCCCTGGCCCTTTCAAAATTTCCCTAGAGGAAATTTTCTAGTTTAAGTTACTGTTGCCTTTCTATCATCTCCAACCAGTCTGCCCATTCTCCTCTGACCTCTGGCATCAACAGGGCATTTTGGCTCACTGGATATTTTCTCCCCAGGAGGAGCTGGACGTTGTGGCTGGGGAGAGGGACGTCTGGAATGCCCTGCTTAGCCTGCTGCCCCCGCGACCCGGCCCCGGATAAGCGGAAGAAAATGGATGGATGGATGGAAATTTTCTCTTTTTCGGACCATTCTCTGTAAATGTTTGTGTGTGAAAATCCCAGTAGATCAGCAGTTTGTGATATTCTCAGACCAACAACCATGCCACATTCAGTCATTCATTAAGTCATTCATTCATTATCTTTAACAGCTTTTCTGAACTGGGGTGGCGGGGGCCTGGAGCCAATCCCAGCTGACATTGAGGGTTAACCCTGGATAGGTCACCAGACTATCACAGGTCTGACACATAGAGACAGACAATCACGCCCATTCACACCTACTAGCAATTTAGAGTCACCAATTAAAACTACGTGCATGTTTGACTTTGGGAGGAAGCCGGAGAACCCGGTGAGAACCCACGCTGACACGGGGAGCAACATGCAAACTCCCCACAGAAGAACCTCTTCCCACACAGCCTCTTGCTGTTAGGGGAGAGTGCTGAACACTACACCACCATGTAGCACCATGCCATGTTTAAAGTCACTTAAATCTCCTTTATTTGACATTTTGATGCTCCCTTTGAACTTCAGCAG
The DNA here is from genome assembly GCF_030273125.1 of Centropristis striata. Taxonomy (NCBI): domain Eukaryota; kingdom Metazoa; phylum Chordata; class Actinopteri; order Perciformes; family Serranidae; genus Centropristis; species Centropristis striata. Next base: position 34,437,420 of record NC_081520.1, on the reverse strand, counting down.
GTCGTCTTCACCATGTCTACATGCCTGAATGCACTGAGTTGCTGCCATGTGATTGGCTGATGAGATATTTTCGTTAATGAGCAGTTGTACATAATAAAGTGGCCTGTGAGTGTTCATTGACAATTCGGTTTTATAAAGATAACAAAGTTGGACCAGTTTTGTTTTTTTCTTCATTTCCCAAAAATACATGTAAATGATTGGCAGATAGTCTAAGTTTACATGACACTCACACACACATTGCATGCACATAACACAATATTATTTGGACAGCACCTCCTGACCACTACGAATTGAATCGTGGTCCGGCCAGGCATGATTAATTTGTGTCGGCTGCTCAGTTGGTTTACGCAAAGCCCAGCTCACCGATCAGACGCCTTCCTGCACTTCCTTCGGAATGTTAATGTGGATTGTTGGCGCTGCGGAGAACAAAGGTGAGAGAATCACGTCCGCTCAGGTAATCCGGTCGGTGTCAAACAGGCTCAGCTTTTATTTTCTACGAGCAAGAGGAGACAAGAGGGAGAGACAGACAGACTCACAGACAGAGAGATGGAGTGGATAGTTAGGCTATCAGACAGAGGCTAGAGACTGATCTAGAGAGAGAAAATGAGTTGAATATTAAAATCCTCAGAAATAGACAGGCAGATAGTAATATGTGTGTAAGAGTTGGGAGATGGGTCAGGATACATGACACAAAAATATTAGAGATGACTCAAAACAAAAGTGTGCAAAAGAGGAAGAAAAAAAGGAAGAAACGGAGTATGTAGCAGTGAATGAACTTAATTACATCTATTGCTCAGCTCAGAAAGATCTAATTCATGTTTCTAACATCAGCTACATTAATTAGAAGCAATCTCTGAGCTATTGTGCCCTTCCCCAGTGTCATTCAGCCTTCATTACAGCCACTTTGATACTGAAATGAAACAGCCTTCAGCCGGATTGTGGCCATTATACCACAGAGGCTCGCTGCTATTCAGCCAAAATTACATAGTCAAGTTCCTTTTTGGGTTTAGCTTGCTCTGTCTGGGTGGGTGATTTGTTATTTTGAGTGTGTCTGTGTGTGCTGCTGCATTTGTGCATGGGAATGCGCATATTCAAGCTTCCGAGCTTGATGTGTAATAGGCAATTTGTTTATGTTTTCGGTGCTTTCATACAGATTTGATTACGCTGTCAGTGCCAGCTCCCCCTGTATTTATGTGCATTTGATTGTATGTAAGTGCGTTTGTTTAAAGGGACACAAAGCAAGGCATTAAAAGACATAAAAGGCGGCCATTTACAGCAGACAGGAAGGACCCTCAGGCTGTGACAAATTAAAAAACATTAGCAATGACAAAGACTGTAGAGAAACACACAGGAACACACACTTTAAACTCTGCACAAAGAAGCTAACAAATCCACACGCACATTTCTACTTATTGACAATTACAAGGAGATGAACACGCACTAATGCACTTGTTTCTGAGGAAAATACACAAACATTACCCCCTGCTTCAATGAACTCAGTGTTCCAGTCAATTAGAAGTGATAGAGCAGCTAACAGTGATACTTAGAGGAAGAGTGAAGGAAAGAATTCCTAATATTAGCAGCTTATGTGTGTTAGTTCACTTGCAACCAACTGCTACAAACTGAGTGCTATTTAGACTTGAACATGTATTCTTTCTAATGGCCAGCAGAGGGAGACTGCACCGGTTGTGAAAAGAAGTCTGACTAAAAAGAAGTCTGAGATTTATTACCTCAGTGAACATTTTCTTAATGAGTTCATGGTCGTTAGTTTCAAGTCTTCTTCAATACAGCATGATGTTCATTTTGTAAATTATGGTCCCATTTAGAATATATGAATAGACGATAAAGCAATGTATGCTTGAGGGTGGGGCTACCTTTTGACAAGTCGCTACCATGACAATCTTTTAATCTGGATAAAGGTGTATCAATAGAACAGAATGAATGAATAAAGGACTACTAAAAAACTTTTGCACACTTTTCTTAAATTATACATGTTTAGCTTTCAAATTAAAGGGTTCACTTAAAATACAAAAGTTGCATGAATTAAAAAACTGATTAACTGAGTACTGAGTAATACTAAGTCTAAACTTTCCGCACGGACATGGCAATAGTAACGCGCGCACGAAAAGAAATGTGACAGAACTGTATTTTGGGATTTTTTTCCCGCCCGTCAGAAATAAATTGACACACAGCTAAAGTAAGCTTGTCCGTTAGTCTGTCCCGGAGCAGACTAGTGCGGCGGTGTAAATTACCATGGTTACTGAGCGGGGAGTCACATGAGGCACTTTGATGGAACGCATCTCTTACTTAAATTGGCGAGGTTTATCAAAATAAGCCAGGCTTTTCCTTAAACCACGTTGATAGAACATCGCTCTGGTGTTAACAAGAAACTTAGCATTTGCTATGCTTATGATACCTGGTCCTGCCGAGCAAAATGCCAAAGTTGATGCTTCAAAACTGAGTCAAACCAATGAGTAACATCAAGGTAGCAACGTCCACTCCTTTTATACAATCTAATAGTACTTTGTGGTTTGAAAAAAAACAAACTGTAAACAATTGCAAAATGTGCACAAACCACTTTGGGGGTTATGGAGGTCTGTGTGTAACAACACATGATTGATGTGTTTTTCCAATTACCAATTATGATCTTCTAACCTTTATTTTCCACATCATGATATTTTGGCTTGCTTTTAACACATTCTGCTAATCTGTGTTTGGCATTGTGTTCATGTATACACTCATCTAGATCAGTAAAAGACATAATACAGCATCTGGACTTTTATGTAATACTGTCCATAATCGGTTTGCTAAGTGATTTCAAATTCTGGATAGTGAAAGAAGACCCAGGCTCAACAGCAATTTAGTCTGGGCTTTTGTTTTATGGTTATTCAACATAATAGAAAGGAATGTGTGCAGTGCAGTGAGACTAATATGCAGTTCTTTTGAATTGGAGTCATAACAGTGTGGCTTAGTGCAACTGCTGCATGTGAATTATTTATGGATGCTGGTATTTCAACCAATGTTATAAAACGTTGCATAAAAAGGCCTTTTTTTATTTGACGGAGCAGCTTGTGTTTGATTGGAAAATCTTCCTGTCAACTATATGGGTGCCAAGAATAGCACGGCAGATTTCACTGATGAGAAGTCATCGGCCTGGGCACCACTGTTAGGTCCAATATGTCTCGGACCTCCACACACACACACACACACACACACACCTCCCTTTACCTCTCCCTTTAAAATCTTTTTCCAATCACTGCTGGTTCTACACCATGGCTACACCCCAGGCTGGGGCTACAGTGTTATTAGGCTGTGACTATCCTAGGGGTCACATTTTAGACAGGAAAGAATAGTCTCACTACAATGCAATGCCTATAATGGAGACTATCATGAATAAAATTGAGCTTACTGAATTCAAAAGAGCCCCCCGTTAGAGCCACCATTAATTCAATGGTCATTTATCTTCATTTCTAATTTAATCACATTTCTACTGTACCAATCTCCCATTCAAAAAGAAAGCATTTAACTTTAACATCACAGTATAAACCTTCAAAGTTAATTGCTTAAGTCATTTATTTTTTTACATTTTGTTCTTGGAGCAGTTAACTTGTTCTTTAAATGAATTACATATCAATTTACATGTTGTGTATATCTAGCAATATTTACGTTATTGTCTTGCATTGATGTGCAGTAAAATACGTATCCTTTAAGGACATGTGCTGCAGCAAAAGCGCATTACTTAACCACCTGCCACGCACATGCACAGACTCACGCAGACAATCCTCTTGTCCAACCTTTCTCCTATGATCATGTCACACCACTCACTAACCAATATTCACGCACCCTTGCTGAAAGAGTGCCTCGGTTAAAATTTACGACCCCATGCATCTTAAGCTTGTATGTTTATTGCCTGAAATGGCAGGATGAAATCAAATTCATTACAAGGCTCTACATCATTCTGAGCCGCCTGCCAAGGGCTTTATGTTCGCGCTGCAGTCAGCTCCGCTTCCCGTGGAAATACTGAGCAGGAAGTAACATAGTGGGTGTGTGTGTGTGTGTGTGTGTGTGTGTGTGTGTGTGTGTGTGTGTTTGCTTAGCATGTTAATTTCTAGGCCTCCATGTAATACAAGTGTCAAGCGAGAGCTGTTAGCAGGGATTCCTATATATATTTTCAGCCTGGGACTCCGAGAAATTTAGTCACTCTCTGTGGTACCCGGGCTCATTAAAACATATTGCTTTTCTTGCCTGTTTCCCATTTTGGATCTAGACCTGGAGCAGCAGCAGCAGCAGCAGCCAGGCCCGCTCTGATACTGGCTGAATGTGTAGCACATTATGAGTTATGAGATGCAGTACAGTTTGGGATTAAATTCGCTGCGTTATCTTTTTTTTACACGATGCAGGCTTGGTCTCGCCTGTGATGAGGCGCTCTCGCAACAAGATGGCCAGAGAGAAAAAAATCTGTGTGTATCGAGCTCTCGCTTTCTCTTCCTCCATCCCTCGCCGTCTCAGTCCATATCACCCCTCATTCAATGCTTTAACCTCCTCTCCTCCTTCTATGTTATGTATCATCTCTCACTCCTTCCTTCTCTCTCTGCTCCAGTACTCTAGATTTTCACACTGAACTGTGTAGAATAGGATTACGGTTCCTGACAGATATGCACAAAAAACAAACTCCTCTTCACTTCCTCCACTCTCCATCTTTCTGCTCTTGTTGTGCACCTTTCTTATAGCTTTTTTCTCCGCTCGCACTCTCTTCCTCCTCTGTCAGCCCCCCCTTTCTCTCCTTTTCTAGACCTCCCTTCCTCCTTCCCCCACTCTGCAATAAGACTGACAAGATAAGAGATTGCATTTCTCTGCTCAGCAGTCCGAGCTTGAAGAGGGTGTCATGTTTAAGGACGGGAGTACCTGACATCGCACATCAAACCTTTGTAACATTTCAATGGGTTTCCTATTTCTCTCCACCACATCTTGTCAGACATCAACCTATTATTGACAGATTGTGGATTAGAGAGGTGCAGGGGGAACCCAGGGCTTTTAGCAGATTGCTGCTATCTGTGTTTGCTGCTATCTACAGTACGGAGCGCTGTGGGACAAACGCTTGAGGAGGCAAGGATTTTCTCTGCTTGGATGATTGTGTATAAGCGATGTCAGGTTGCTGTACAGTACAGACACGACAATAGGTACATATTGAGAGGCGGGGCTTAAGGGGAATACAAGAGAGGGAGGAGGAAGGGTGGAAACAATCAGAGCACATAAAATGTAGTAAAATAGGAGAAGTAAATGGGAAAAAATATGAAGGCAGAAGTTGGCTTTACTTACATGTTCTTGAGTTTTCAGCCAATCGCATGGTCCTAAGTTGAGCTTGGAAGTTTGTGTTAGGGCTGGGTGGATGGAAACCCAAAGTATTTTTAGTATTGATGCTCATTTTTGTTTTGTGTATCAGTCTGATTGATACCAAATACTAAATGCGTACACTCACTGTTTTCCTGCAGCTGTTGCATGTATGCACACAGTGACCTCAAAATTAATCTGCAGTAATTATAATATATTCATTAATAAGATGCATTCATTTCATAACTCGAGACACATTTCTCTCCATTGCATGAGAATACATTTTAATTGATATCTGTGACTGGCATTGGGAGGCACACTGTTTATCTACTTATAATACCCACACAGCAATAATACCAATTGGGTTGAAATTGTGTTGCTCTCTTTTGGGGTTTAGAAGAACTTTAAAATGTAAAATAATGTAAATTGATTTACATGTACAGTCATGGAAAAAAATATTTCTTGTTCATTTTAATGCCTGGTACAACTAAAGGTACATTTGTTTAGACAAATATAATGATAACAACAAAAATAGCTGATATTAGGGATGACGCCGATCGATCGGCAACTGATCAGATTGGCCCGATATGATAAAAAAAACGATCGATCGAAAAATCAGATCAAAGTTTAAAATCACAGATCCGCATTATACGTACATGTGCTTTACAAGTGTTTGTTATGGTGTGATATACATTCCTGATCCAAAGGTGGCGGTAGTGCGCCGAAACGCTGACGCTTTAAAACGAAGAAGAAGTATTGTGTTGTGGTCACGCAGCCTGCATGCACCTACACACACCCACAACATGTCTGCCATATCTTTTTCAAAGTGAGTGAGTCCGATGTCACAAACGCTAGCGGCAATTTATGCAAGCGTTTAGTGCCTCGTGGGGGAAACAACCCAACCAGTTTCAACACGACAAATTTAATTAGGCACTTGATTCAATTAATATGTTACACTGTACTGCAGTTCAATGTGCATTAATGCCACCAATGTTCAGACTGGCATTTTGAGTTTGTTTAGCCTTCAAATTTTTATTTGAATTTTATTTTATACGATATATGCAACAATACAGCCATTTAAAATGGATAGTATCAATAAATGAGTGAACTTTCAACATGAAGCTCTTGCCTGTTCTTGACTGCCCTATAGAGGCCATTTTGGCATATTGTTTTCCGCAGTGCCACTGCTCCTATGAAGGAATATTAAAGTTATTCCTATGCAATAAATAAAGGTCAATCTAGGTAATCTAGTAGTATCTAGTAAATAAATGATTACAAGGTTAACATAAATGAAAGTTGAAAGATTATAGGCCTGTGCATGAGTGGATGAATTGATCTCGTCCCACGTGATCGATCGGTTGTGATCAGTAATCGGATCGGTGAGGCTTTTGGTGATCGGTATTGCTCCCAAAAAGCCTGATCGGACCATCTCTAGCTGATAAAGTTTTATTTCAGAGCTGAAATTTAGTCATTTTCCATGGTTTTCTTGTAATAGTCTAGAGATCAGGATATCAGTATATCGTTTATTCATTCAGCCATTTTTAAACATGTATTTAAAAACACTGTTAAGTAGTCCTTCTATCAAAAACCTCTTCCATCTTCCCCACCATTTCAAAAAGTAACAAGTACCAGTAGTTTTACTTTAACTCACTGATTCTTACTCTTTCCACTTCCTCTTTCCTGGAGTTAGTTTAGACGTCCCCAGATGGCTAGAGTGTATCAATATTACATTTGCCTCAACTGCAACTTTAAGGACAAACTCTGTAGCTTGTTTCCACTCCCATTCCACCTGAGCCAGCAACATTCATACTAGAGGGAGCTTGTGACGACTGAGATTGTGACAAATGTTTTGCCCGGTACTCATATGTGTTCTTACTCTTTCCTCCGAACCAATTTTCCTCACTTCATTTCACTTTTTCCTCTGTTGAGAACCACCTCTTCATCATTTCTTTTTTAAACTCTCTTTATCCACTCGTTTCTCTCTTTATCCCTTTAATCTATCCTTATTTCCTTTCTCCCTTCCCGTCTGGTTTCATATTTCACTCTTCACCTTCTATCCATCTCCTGTCTCTGCTTCCCTCCACACCTTCCTCTCTCCTTTAACACCCCCTACAATATCTGCCCCTCTTCTCACCCCCACTCTTGCTGTTTACCAAGCGTCCACTCTGTCATCTGCGCTGAGACTGATGCTGTGCCGGCGCCATCCCTCTCCACAGTGTCACCGCTCTGCCTTCAAAATTCAATCATTTAGTGAAACTGCAGTCGTGCAACATCTCTCATCTCCACCATTCTGGCTCTGACTGAGAGGCACCATTGGCATGGCCTACCGACGCCCTGCCTAGATATTAAACAGTTTGGACACTTGAAGCATTTTAACTCTGATGTGTTTTGATAGGTTTCACTGGTCTCTTGGGGATGATAGCAGTCACACTGCTATTTTTGTAAGTGGTGGGGGGAAGGTTTCTGCTGAGCCAAACTCAGGCTGAACTGAGCCGGGCTGTGACACCTGAGACTGTATATTTATTGCTCCGTGAGCTGCTGAATGTATAGCAATGTGAACATATCACCATTTATATCGATTTAAAATGGATTCGGCCAATGGCAGACTGACGTAAGACCCAAAGTTTTGAATTGACTGTGAGGGCATGTCACGATGCATCTTGGTCATGTCGTCTGGCAAACTGTCATAGAAAACCATTAATGTCATGGAAATTACTTGATTTATGTGCATGCAGTAAAATTGTCAAAACTGTCTACTAGCTTGGGGAAATGTCCGTCCTGTCCATCCATATCCCCCTAACGATTACAACTTGTCAAAGAGTTGAATCAGAAAGGCTCTCTAAATTAATGAATATCTATTATTAATTTCAATTTTCTAATGTCCCTCTAGCAAAGCTAAAATTCACACTCCTTTAGTTGCGATCAGTGAGTCATCTCTTTCCCTTTTGACTCTCTCCTTCCTTTTCCAGGTCTTCCACGTTGTGCTTCTCAGATTTCTTCACCCCCCTAATCCTCTGCCCACCAGCTCTCTCATTTTCTTCTCGCACTTTTTACTTTTTCTTCCCTGTCAGAGGCACAGGCCAGGGTTGCACATGCATTTTGGGTGTGGGTTTCTACGCCAGGACACATTAACTTCCAGGTCTCTGGGTTTTGTGATTGAATCTGGCTAACGGAGAGAGATTCATTGGGGCCAGCTCACATTTGAGGTGAGGCCTCCTGGCTCTCATTCTGTGGAGAGCGATCTGGGCACAAGGTGGACAAACAAAGCCACACCCCACAGTTTAATCCAGACTCTCCTGCCTCAAAGGTTCCAGAGGGAGTTTCTCTTTCAGTAGTTCAGAGAGACACTATTCAGTACAGTGGGTTCATTAACCATCTCTCTCTCTCTCCCTTTGGCTGTCTGTGTCTCAATCCAGACATCTCAGATCTGGATTTTGTCCTCCAGGAATCTCTCATCCCTCTTCTTTCTCTGTCTAAATATCCTTTAGTTTGGGCATCCTTACTTCTATTTATTTCTATTCTTGTTGGATTGAACATTGTCATTGTATTTCTCCAGATTGTAAAAAAGTCTCTGCATTTCATGTACACACAACACCACATTTGATAGAAAAGTGTTTGTGTTAACCTGTACAGATTTAAAGGTCTTTAAGGCAAATTTGCTACAAATGCTACAGAGCCTACGGACTGTAATGTCTTATTAATTTACTCCTGTCATACAGAGCCATATATGCACTATTTCAAGTGAATAAAAACATGGTCCCCCTTCTCTTACTGCACTTCAAAGAGGTCACTGTGGAGAAAACAAAAATGACGGTTTGTAAGTTTCTGCACCTGGCTGGAGTCTTGTCACAAACGGTTTGTAGTAAGTGCCCATGTTTTTATTGACTTGGAAGAGTGCATATGTGGCTGTGTATGACAGTAGTAACTTTTCAAGTTTTACAGTGAGGTCAAGACACACAAAACAGCAAACACACACACACACACACACACACACACACACTGGCATTTTAAGGGTTAAAATCCTGATGATTATTCAATATTTGATAGTTCTGATTAGGACTGATGTTGATCAAAAGATTTAACCCCAAAAAGTTGAAATATAAAAGATTTAACCCAAAAAAGTTGATCCTGAAAATAATTGAATATTTGACAAAGATTTAATAATAATTATAATAATAATATATATGTATATATATATATATATATATATATATACATATCAGTAATATTTTTAAAGCGTTATTTAGAAGTGGACATGTCTGCCATCAAGTGGCCAAAAAGGGGCCATTTAATTTACATTTTAAATTTGACACTACACAAAAACTAAAAATGCATCAAAAGAAATTGTATTCTTAATCTTTGACATATCCAAGGCTGTGATAACACCCAATGCCCCAGCCAAAAATTATTTATTATATGGAAAATAACTAAAACATTTTTTTCTTTGAAAAACATTTTGCAATCAAACTGGCAGAAAAAATATTAATCTGTTTTTAGATTAAGGCTTTAAGGCTGTGATAAAAAACAATGCCCCAGCCAAAAAATATTTATTTTGTGGAAAATAACTACAATTTTGTGTTTTTTTCATAAAAAACATCAATGACATCGTGCAATCAAACTGGCATTTAAAGGGTTAAAATCCTCAAAATCTTTGAATGTTTGGTAGTTTTTAGCAGGGCAGAACTTGTTTAAGAGGTTTATGCAGAAAAAAGTAGAAAAATATATCTGTGACTGTACCTGGACTCCCTGTCTACATAAAGGGGGAAACACTGCTGATGTATGCAAAATTCTTCACAATTTTCATGAAAGAAATCCTTTAAAGCTCATATAATGTACCTGATCTATAGAAACTATTAAAGCAGGAATCACCTTTAAATCACACTATTCTTGTACTTCAGTCCATCTATAGAGCCATAGACATAACAGCGAAGGTAAAGGTGTTAACAGAAGGAGACATAGCAACACTTAAAACTTGTTCTCTTCCCACACGGATTAATTCATGTGAATATATTGCTACTGTCATCATCATCTTCAGATCCTTTACTGCAGCTAACTTTAATCATTTTTTTACCCTCATCATTAAGACAATCATGCAGGTCATATTCCCAGGTACATTTTGAAGCCATCACTTGAAATTAGTCCATAATATTATAATGATTAGTAGTCGTGGACCCACATTAAATTTTAAGACTGACAAAGTCTGCGATCGAAATTAAGTGGAATAATATTTTTATCTTCCTGAAATACCCAGACCAGCTTTTGTCCTTTAAAGTCGAAGCGTAGGTCTGGGATGCTAGAAATCACTGCTGAGCCTTCTGGAGGTGTCATGGGTCTAATTCAACGAAACATCTGTGAAGGGAGGTGCCAACTTGATAACCCCAGCATGCAAGAGCTCGAGTGTGTGACTCGCACACTCAACACTGTAACATTCAGATAAGGTGTCTAGTGAATATTGCTGGCTTTCCGGTGGTCCTGTGGATTTATTATTATTTAATTTTTTGTCTGTGATGTCCTCAGTAGGAACCAGCTAGTACATCATTCCTTGGGCATTTGAACATTGGGCATCCGGATTCTCTGTGCAAATGTCCTTGGATGATTACACAAAGGATTACAACATTAAATCCTGTGTATCCTATGTGTTGCGGCTTTTCCCTCTTGTCTATCCACAAGTAAAGGACATAATGTAATGTTTTAGATTTTCAGACTACTTTCTCATCATCGTTTTCCAAAGGTACCTCTAGTGTTTCATATAAATGTGTAGTTTTTGTTTTAGTGGATGTGTGGGATGAACAACACAAATCTGTACGTGCATGGATCACTTTGCACCAATATTAGTCTACAAGTGACCCGCTTTGTAGAGTAATGATTGACATTACAATCTACCAATCCTCATCCAATCAATAGGAGCCACCAGTCACGTCAAGGTCTGGATAAGGTGGCAATTTGCCGTTTCGTTCACCGCTTGGAGAGTCAAAAGGGGAATTTGTGTAACAAAAATGGTAAGTTAAGCGCTATCCTGTTAATTGAAATTCATATAGAGTATTCAATAGAGTTTTGTAAGCACATTATAACACCTGTCCCCGGGCCGTTTACATATTTTAGGAATAGTAAACCTTCCTGTTTATCTGCAGTGTGTAGGCTCATTAGCTAATGTAACGTTAAGCTAGCTGAGTGCGTGAGTGTGCACGTGAGCTGGGTAAAGGCAGCATTTATATATAAAGATTTTTTTTTTTGCAATATGGTCTAATTCCATATCACATTTAAAAATATATTGATTTATTTTTTATATCGATATATCGCCCAGCTCTACATAGCAATATGTTAATCATGTCATTATATTCCTCATTGTTAATGCAATATGAATGAATTTAGTGCCATGTAACAGGTCGCTCAGTGTTTCCCACACAACTCTAGACTGATCTATAGAAACTTTTAAAGCAGGAATAACCTTTAAAACACATAAAAAAACAGCAACCCTAAAATCCCCCTGCTGTCCTTCATCCTCTTTGTTATCAACATTTTCTTCAGCTCCAGAAAAGCTCTTCTTCCTTTCCAATTTTCAATCCCGCGGGCCTTCTGCCCCACTCTGAGGTGGTAATATGTGTCACTGAAGGAATGCCTACGAGCACAGTCAGAATCTGAGACAGATTAGAAGGAAAGCTGAGGTGTGATCCACGTGTCAAGAGAGACCCGTGACTGCCAGGTTCAAAAATAGCCTGTAACCACGATACATGTGGTGCATGTATGGCGTGATGACACACACACACACACACACACACACACATCTTGTGACAAGATAGTAATGTCTTTGATAGCAAACACAGGAGTGCCTCCTGCGTCCTGCTGGCTGTAACAGATGGCTTTAAACATCATGTCATGCTGTGTGTGTGTGTAGCATGTTTCCTCTCTGCTATTTTTTTTTTAGACCTCGTCTCCATGTGTATTCGCTGCAGGCCTGTCACCTTCAACATGACTCATGCTGAGATGTGGATGAATGAGGCAAATAAAAGTGACATGGCCCGAATCTAATCAGATCTGTGGGCGAGTTGAAGAGTTGAAGGGTTAAAGGTCGAAAGGACACAGCATGGGGGTCATAGAGTGACAGGTCATATTATGTTACATATAACACACACAAACCAACTGATGTGTGTGTGTGTGTGTGTGTGTGTGTGTGTGTGTGTGTGTGCCATAAATTCTTTTTCTTCCTAAAGTGACTGAAATCTTTAGTGAGGGTATTTAGTGTGAGGCTCAGCATGAGTTTAGTTGAGCATCAATCTTATTTCTGAAAGGACTTTACCAGTGACACTGTTCATTTGCATGTGCGTCTGTCTATATATGTGTGTGTGTGTGTGTGTGTGTGTGTGTGTGTGTGTGTTTATTTATGTGTGTGTGTGTGTGTGTGTGTATGTGTTGGCAGGCCAGGCACGTTAGTAGGTAAACAAATCAAAGGAGACTTAGGTCTCTCCATTGTCGTAAATCAGATTTAAAGTGCTTAGTCACTCACATGCACACACACGCATACACACACATGCACACTCATCAGCTGCTCATTAAATCAGGTGGCAACAAGCTGTTTGCGCAGCCAAATCAATTGAATGAATGTAACATTACTTTTTGTAATTATGCGTCAGCGTGTGTGTGTGTGTGTGCCTGGTTGTGTGTGTGTGTGTGTTTTTTTTGAGTGTCTGCATGAGAGTGTTTACATTTTTTGTATTTGTGAAAGTAGAAAAAGAACTAAAAGAATGTATTATTAGTGTTGTATTAGTGTTGACATATTTAAGAATCTTTCAGGGTCACTGAAAACATAAAAAAAACAACCCAACAAAATGAAACAAGTAGGTAAACATCTGTCGTCCAGCCCTCGTGCCATCTCTCATCAATCTTTGTCGGACTCCCCTCTGCTCACTCAGTCTACATGATGCAAAGAGAAATATGACCAGCGACTATAACGCTGTTGTCAAGGTCCTTGTCATCTTTTACTTTATTATTTCCTTTTTTTCTAAGTTGGACAAACTTTCCCACTGAATAATCAGTCGGTTGCCTTGGAAAAACTTTTTTTCAGGGCACATTTATACACATACACACATAAAACACACAGTTAGGCCTGCACAAGCACAAAGGTTTACATAAGCTCTGCTTTATACCTGCCTTAAAACTTTGATCAAATCAATGATGAAACACAATGGCAAGATTGAACTGAAAGGGTGGAAGGTAAGATACGGAGACTGGGGAGGTAATAAAAAGGGCAAGAAAAGACAAGATATAGTCCTGGTGAGATGAGCAGGTAAGAATGAATATGGCAACAAGAAGAAAACGTGTCGATACATGTTCCATCCATGCATCCAAAAAGCATGTGTAATACTTTCATATGTCATTAATAACACTTTCACTAATGTTAGTTTGGATACCTAATTTACCTGTTGGGTAGAAAATGACAGTGTTAGAGCCGGGGCTCTTAAAGTCCCCCGCACTCTGCCCCGGTTCTTTTGTTCTAGACTTGGTTTTTACAAAAGACTCAAAACAACCAAATACAGTTGACCATTTATTGAAAGAATAATAGCCAAATACAATGAGCAGTGCTGGGATCACCAGTCAGAGAAGCCTTTAAACATGTTGATGGATGTTTCCAGTATTTGCATGGCAGTGAAGAGCAAAGGAAACATATCAGGTGACCCATGAAATATAATCAGGAACCGATTTGTACAATATTCCAACACCACATGAATGAAAAGGGGCAATTTTGGCATAAAGGTCAGAGAACTAGGAGGGTTCCTGGTTCAAATCCAATGGAGAATTATTTGTTGGTGTGTAGCTGTCCATGGTGCTGATCTCTAACAGTTTGCTGGTGTCGAGCTGTCCATGGTGCTGATCTGCCTCGACACAAGAGTTGTCCTTAGCAGAGGATTTCTGTCTTAGATGGGAATACGCTGTACTATTCAATACACAAAGGCAGATGTTACAAGTCACACATTAAAGTCTGAGATCAGATGAGAAAAATTCTCATAGAATATTTATGAAAATCTAGCAACACAGAGCTATTTCTCCTTACCTTTGGGGTTACTCAAACCAAGGGAAACACAGTCGCAAAGTTCAACCAGAGTTCAAACTGGTTTGACTTTTCGCTCCAAGCAAACTACATGTCAGAAAGAGCCAGGGGTTTCTACGGGGTGGTTCAGACTAGAGCGCTGCTGTTAAAATCCCAGCTCTATTTAGCCACAATCTTTTCGACTGCAATCTCACCTCTTTACTCTGAGGTGCTGTGCCCTAATATAGTCAGTAGAAGACTGTTGCAGCATTGCTTCCCAGAACTATGTTTTTATGTGTTTGTTTGAGTGAGTTTCTGTTCATGCCAGAATTTCTCTGTATGTGTTTGTGTGTACCTTCCCTCCTCACAAGTCTCGTTGGTATCACTGCTGTGAAAATGAGACCCTACTACCTATTCAGCCATGCCCAGTTAAATAAAGGGGTAGGCAACTTGTTATTAACTGCCTGCATGAGCGAATGTCACAAATAGTAGCAGCACACTGTCACTCAGCCCTGTAGCTTCGAGTCGTACCACCGAGGCCTCTGCAACTTGCAGCTTTCCCATCATTTGTTGCTGTGATGAATAGACGATAGAGGGAACGTTCAAGAGGTTTAGTGCGGTCGTGAACCTGGCGTAGGAGGGAAAACAGAAGGGGGGGGGGGGGCATAAAGAGGGGAGGGAAGGTTTGTTTGGAGCCAGAGCGTGAATGAGAGTAAATGAGACCATCAAGTTAAATAACAAAAGGCTGTGAATAACAGACGGCTGAGAGAAAAGCGAGGGGAATAAACCCTGCAAGAGGTAAAAAGAGTTCATTATTTGTTGAAAGTAGCGAGCGAGGGAGCGAGTATGCAGATAAAAAAGCGGGAACATTGAGAGTGGTCTATGTAGGATGAAAAGATGCTTTGGCTTCTTCTTTCTCAAGGCTGTGTGTCAATCAAACCTACGTGTCATTCATCCCACCCACACAAGTGCCACATAACGCCTGCTGGGTACATGTCTTGTGTCGGTGAAAGTGCAACAGTTAGTGAAGTCCTTTGCTGTGTTATCTCTCTGTGTGTGCAAATGGTGCGTGGAACTTTCCAAAAAACAAAAGACAAACCTAGCTAAGAGAAATGCAAGGGGAGGTAGAGAGAGGGAATTAGAAGAGGTTGGGGAGAAAAAGGAAACGGGGTGAAGGAGAGCAAAGAAATGAGAAGAAACAAGAGCTCTAGTTATTTAGTAATAAGAGATGGTAATACTGTAGAGAGAACCAGGGTTGGCCTTCCCACAGGAAAACAAACACACGTACGCTCACACACAGCGGAGCATAAACACATATTCAGATGTTCCATCTCATAATGAGGAACAAACGTGTTAACCACACACTGCCTCAATACTGGAAATCCATAACACACATTGCCTCTCCCTGAGTGCAGGGAGTGGTTGAAATGTTTAAAAAAATGTGTGCAAGGGGGGAAGAATGGAGTGTGTGTACCTGTGTGTGTGTGTGTGTGTGTGTGTGTGAGTGTGCTCTTAAAAGTAGATTTAAGCTGTATTGCTGTAACAGAAAATCTCTGTCCTGGGAAACATTTTCAATAGCACTGTGTTGAACAGTATTGTATATATATGTGTGTGTGTGTGTTTGTGTGTGTGTGTGTGTGTGTGTGTGTGTGTGTACTTTATAGGGCCAGAGCGACCAATTAGAGACCCTTCATGAAACTGTTTGGAGAGTTTGGTATGAAGCAAACTTTTTTTCATTTGCACAAATCGGTCAGTACATATAACTACATATGTTTGGGATCCTCTTAGGAGTATAAACAAGTCATATACAAATTGTGTATGAGTTTTAGTGTGTGTTTATGTGTGTGTATGCATGCCATGACCTTTATTTCTCTCTCTGGCATTCCCTGTCTCTTTTTAATACTTTTATACATTTGCTCTCTCATTCTCAGGTTCTGTCTCCCTCTCGTTGCTCAGATATTATTTTCATTCTATATATTTTGGCTGTCTTGACTGTGTTGAAGAAATCTTTTCACTGTATTTTCTACTCATACATGCTATACCAAGATAAAATTTGCTGGCCAACTCGTAGGGCTGGGCGATATGGACCAAAAGTCATATCCAAAGGGAGAGCAAATGTTCAGTCAAAGCTATATATAAATATATAAATATATATATATATATATATATATATATATATATATATATATATATATAAAAATATATCGATATATCTTTTATATTGATATATCGCCAAGCCCTACCAACTTGTCAACAAGTCTTCTTTGGGGAAATAGTTTCTTGCATAACAGTTTCTGCATGATGAAGCACTAGAGCATTAGTTAATTACAGTTAATCTAATGCTGTATTTCTATGGGCTGCATAACCTAGAAAGGTAATGAATCCTTGGTGTGTGTGTGTGTGTGTGTGTGTGTGTGTGTGCGCGCGCGCAAATTGACTTGGCTAACCGGTTAGTTGGCAAGCTACTAAGCCTTATGAAGCTGTAATTTTAAACTAGATAATTATGGTGGATTGTAGAGATGGGGCAAGAAAAAGACGTGTGCTTGTTTTTGTGTGTGTGTGTGTGTGTGTGTGTGTGTGTGTGTGTAAGAGTTCGACAGACGAAGTATGATTAGGCTGCGGTTTCTGCTAGCTGTTTATCCCCATTACTGCTGCCAAGGAGCTTACCAGCTAAATTGGGCAAATTCTGGTCCCCTAAACAAATTACTCGCTCTATTTGAGGAGGGAAATCAAATTAAGAAAATTAGCACAGATCCAGCACTGTACCACAGCCAGAAATACTATTAGCCTTAGTTTAAATTTCGCCATTATTCCATCAACTAAGCTCAGGGATTCTGTTTGGATGCTGATGCATATGGATTACCTTTACATTGCCAACTGTAAATATTCCCCTTAAGTTTTAAATTGAATAACAAAACTGATTTGTACCTGCAGAATCGTGTAAAGTGGGCCAGTGTGTCTCGCTTTTTGTTCTCTGGCTCATGTTCTCCTGCTCCACCTCAAAGGCTAATTGTTTGGGAAATCCTGCATCACTAATGCGGGAGATGCAGGGTGGCTGAATCCTTACAAACGCCTCTGCAACTCCGAAGCACCGAGCAAGTGCTGTGATTTCAAAGAAAGTCTTCAAGACACATTTAATGCTTATAATAATGAGTTTAAAGCATACAAATTGATAACGGTCCTTAAAACTCAATCAGATATGCAATAAATACTCCTCTGTGATTCAAGCGTTACAGTATGATTACATGGGCTTTTCATTTTCTCATTCAAAAGGCCATTGGAAACTTTGATTTAGACTGTTTGTAGAACTCTAATGCACAAAGCGTAAGTTTAAATAAAGTATAATTTCATATGCATGCAGTATTTGCACAAGCCTGCATTTGGACTTCCTGCAGGTCCTGCAGGTGAAATGATTTTGGCTCTGGCATTTGGTTGGTCCGCACATTACTGCAGACCTTTGAACAAGAGAAGAGGGGAAGTAATGGGGACTAAAGGATGAATAGAGACTGTAGGTAAACATTAAAAAGAAGTGTGGTAAAGGCGGGAGAGGGAGAAAAAAAAAGGAGCAGTAACAAAAAAAGGTGACGCAACAAATGAAATGATTGGATCAGAGTGGCAAAAAACGAGGACTAAGCTATGAAGAGAGATACAGACAGGAGCGAGAGAGAGAAGTGAAATCACCAGCCATATGTCACCCGCTTCTCTCTCTTCCCATTCATTTCTTTTCTTTCCCTACTTACATTTAAACTACCATCTCTACCCATCTCTCTTCTCTCTGTCGCCCTCCCCGTTTCTCCCAATGCACTCTCACCTGAGCAAGATTAATCGTTCCAGTCGAATCACATTACCTCCCAGCCCAACTCCGAACTCCCTGCACACACACACACACACACAAACACGGGTAGATGGATAGAGCGAAAGGCGAAAGAGAGAGAGAGAGGACCTGCGAGGCAGAGACAGAGGGAGATGGAGGACAGAGGGTGGGGGTACTGAGGGAGTTGAATGCATGGATGGTCTGCTCATTAAACTCATCACATTATTTTAGCCCTGTGCTTTATTACACTTAACTGGGACACTCGGCACTCAGTCAAACACACACATTCACACATATTTCTGAACACACATCTATCCCGAGCTGCAGGTTTGCTGTAATGTGTTCATGACGTAGCATGTTTAATTTGAAGGAAAGGATGATTCATGGCCCCCCGATAACAATGCTTCATCATCCAGCAGCACCTATGGCATAAGGAGGGAGTGTGCAGGGCAGGAAAACTGTTGTTAATGGGATGCTAATCATCTCATAACCTGGAAAATGGGCCAACAGGCACAACCCCTCATGCAAATGTGTTTGTGCATGTTTATGAATGTTTATGTGCTTTTTTTGTGTGTACAAGAGTAATGGTGTAGTGTCCACATTTGCAAGGTTGTGTGCCATTGTGTATGTGTGTGTGTGTGTGTGTGTGTGTGTGTGTGAGGGTGAATATTGATCTATCTTTATGTGCTCCATCACCCTGCCAAGCATAATAAGGAAGAATGGGACACTAAGCAGGTGCTCTCCCCCTGCTGATTTATAAAACATATGCACTGGAGTAAACACCTCAATCACTGCAAGGGGCAAGGCTTGGTGAATTAATAAAATTTACATGCTTTAAAGGTTATACATTCTTAGTTTTCATGCATACGACCTCTTAGAATATTTAACATACAGGTGCTGTGGAGAATCTCTTCATAGGACAAAGAAAATTAATGTGTAGGCTAAATAGGATCGAAAAAGCCAAGAGTGTACTAGGTAGGACTTTGATATGAATGAGTCTGTCAGCAGGCTACTTATCAGTTTTTACACTACTGAAAACAAAGAAAAAGGTTAAGAATGTATTCTCTCTACTGGCCCCATGGACACTTTTCCCCCACCAAGCCGCTTGAATAAAAATGTGAAAATAATGTCAATGCTATAACTTGAAACTTGCATAAGGCATGTGATACATTTTGAAATGTGAACATGGTGATGGTTCTCCCATCCATCCCCGCAATTGCTGTATACTGTAATTCTGACTGAGTTTTATAGGCTGCTGGGAGCACAGTATTTCTGGAGTTTACATCAGTCACATCAAGATGATTCTGATAAGCTGTCAATCATTCATATTTGTACTGCACTGACTTACAGGCAGGTTAAATACAGACACTCATTTTGCTGCAAATGCTTCTGGAAGACAGTCTTGTGTTAAGTCATGCTATATGATCTTAGCATTTTTAGGTTTATACTAGGGCTGGGCGATATGGACCAAAAGTCAGATCCCGAAATATTTAAGCTGGATATCAACATACGACATATATCCTGATATTTTTATCGCAAAGTGAGAGCAAATGTTCAGTCAAAGTCAAAGCCAAATATGACATGTCACAAGTAGTCTTATTGAAACTGTTTATTTAAGTGAACATAAATACTGTATAATAAGAGGAGTACCTTTTTAAAAAAAAAAAAAATCAAAGCTGCATAAAATGCACATTTAAATAATAATAAAAACAATCTTTAATAAAAATAGCAATTAAATTAAATAGGCCTTCATCTTTTTCTGAAATAAATATATTTATATGAGAAAAGAATAACGAACATTACAAAAGAACTAAACATGACAAACCCTAGTAAGGGCAGCATTTATATATATATATATATATATATATATATATATATATAAATATATTTTTTAACTATATTGATATATGCGATATGGTCTAATGCCATGTCACATTTAAAAATATATTGATATATTTTAAATAACAATATATCGACCAGCCCTAGTTTATACTTAATTATGGTATTTGAGGTTCTACTTAAACATGTTTAAATGGTTTAATGTTAAAAATATCTTTTTTGTTCCAATTTTAGCACCTGTCTCTTTCAGCCGGCCTCTTGAAAAAAACGAGTCTGCTCTGATTGGCTTATAAGAAAAATATCCTCCGTGGGTGGAGATAATCAAATGGGAGGTGGTCTATTCTAATGAGCCTGCATGTGTCATAGGAAGGAGAGGCTTGTTGAATCCCATGTTTTCTGATTGAGGCAGCCCAAAAAAAACACCTGGGTTGTCTTGTTTCACAGCTTGTGGGCTTGTAGGTATTCCAGATACCTAAATGCATGTGCACATTTGCTGAAAAAAGAACGTTTTTCAATAATACGTATCCTTTATATAATTAGAAATAGCGTGCTTTTGCATGTGAGTCATGTTTCTCACTCTTGTCCTCAAACTCTCCCCCAAGAGCTGTTTTGTGCAGGGCGATACTTGTCAGGCGTCAGGGTGTTCCAGAGTGAGTGTGCATGTGGTTTATTGAAATAAGACGGGGACACTAAGGGTTACTCTGGTCCGATGGCTGCTGTCCACTGTGAGAACTATCCTCCTCTGTTATCTGAGAAAGAAGCAGACCTCTACCACAACCTTCCTCTTTCTCACTCTGTCTCATACTCTGCTGCTGTCCGAGTTGTTTTATCTCTTGCATCTGTTTGGTCATTTCTTCCCTTCTCATTCCACCCTCAAACTTTTCCCCCACTGTTACCTGTCAGCATTCATTTTTAATTCATTTTTTCCTCCTTTCACAGCTGCCATTGTTTCTGTTTACCTCTTTTTTGCCATCTCTTTTCCCGTTTCTGCTGCCTGCAACACAAACATGTTTCTCTCTTACTCTCCCTCTCTTTTTCCTTTACTCCGTTCCACCTCTCACATGACTGTGCATCTCTGCTCAGTGTCTCATAACCCTGTCAATCAATCAAAGGTAATATAGTTTTATATGACATGTGTCCCTGTGTCATTGGCCTCTGATAGACAGGGCTACACCCACCATGGGCACTTTGTAAAATGAACAGGCCCCTCGGGATAAAAATGGTTAATAATATATAAATCACATAGATGATGGTATTGCCTGCCATAATCTCTTCATGTGCTCACATGCAGCACATTGCACTCTAAAGAGGATTCATGCAATGCTTCTTAAAATTAAAATTGCAATGGTGTTTTAAGGGAAATGTATTTTCTACCAGATTACAGTTGCAGTTTTAACACTTCTTGGTTGACTTAAGGCAACAACAATGCTTGGTTGGATTTGGAAAAGATCATGGTTTGATATGTAACTTAATTTACATACGTAAGTTAAGTATGTTACGTGAGTTAACATTAGAGTTTTGAATCCCCAGAGGCCCCAAGATATGATTTTATCCCGATACTTGAGTCACGCTACGATATTATTGTGGGGTTTTTTGCCATACAGTGAGTATTGCGATACAATGTATTGTGATTTAACTGTTTAACTGCATTTTAATTCAAAATTATATTCAATCAAGAATTGTTTCGTCGTTGAGTCATGTGATGTTGTCACCCTGAGCAGTTGACCATCGCTGAGCTCCCGCTGCTACGGAGCTATATCTCATTATTTAACTCATTTTAAAACGTTACAACCTTACAAAAGTTTGCTTAACAGCATCCAGACAACATGCCTAATTCTAAAACCTCCGAACCTGCGGCAAAAATGTCTGCTAAGGAACCAGAAGCGAGACAGACCTTGCCAGTTAGCGCAGATGCTACACCTGCTGTGGATAATGAAGCCCTCGCTGTGGAAATATCACAATATGTCTCCGAGAGAATATCTGCGATGATGGATAAGAAGTTTGGAGATCTCACAGCCACACTGGACATCATTACAACACGACTGGAGTCTAACACGAAACGCATCACTGAAGCTGAGAGCCGAGTGTCGGAAGTGGAGGACGACATGTCGGCCATGGAGTCCAGGTTAAAGGGCTTGGAGACTAAAGTGTGCGCCCTGACGGAGAGGAGCATCGATATTGAGGGACGTAGCTGCAGAGACAACATCTTAATCCACAACCTCAAGGAAAATGCGGAGGGACGACAGCCGGTTACTTTCTTTGAGAAATGGCTACCCACACTGCTGAGCCTGGATACCAAGTGGGGCATCATTAAAATTGACCATGCCCACAGGTCCCTCGGCCCACCAAAGCCCAACCGGCCCTGTGCAGTGATTATCAAGCTGCACAACCTGAGGGATAAGATGAGGATCCTCTCTGCGGCCAAGGAGAAAGGACAGCTGACACATGAGGGACAGACCATATTCATCCAACAGGATCGGACAAGTGGAGTCAAAAAAATTAGATGTGCGTTTAACGGAATGTGCCAAAGACTTATTGACATGAACATACGGTTTTCCATACGTTTCCCACGAGAGAAAAGTCACTTGTTTCACTCACCGAAGGATGTACTTGCCTACCTGGAAGGACTGAGCTGAGCTAGAAGTGATGTAACACTGTAAGACCTTTGATAATCTGTGAAAAGGTATGTAACATTAGATAAACTCTGTGTGAGTTATTTATTTTATTTTCCCCTCATTGTGCTGCAATTCGCTACAATTAATGCATTAATTAATGAAGGACTCATATTAAACTGGTTGCTTAAATATAACCACTTTAGTTTATGGTTGTGTTCTTAGCTTGTGGTGAGCGGGGGAGTGGAGAGGACTCACTGACATGTATCTGGACTCCTTTAGGATTGGTCACCTCCCCCCAATGCTTAACCTAGCAAACATCACACTTATCCTTCAGAAAGATAAGCCACCTGATATGTGTGGCTCATTTAGGCCCATTAGCCTTATTAATGTGGATGTTAAGTTGTTATCAAAACTTCTTGCAGCAAAACTGGAAAAGTTGTTACCCTATCTAATAAACCTAGATGAAACCGGATTTATACAGAACAGAACTCCCTCAGAAATGTGACGAGACTGTTGAACATTATACAGTACTCAAGTCAAACAAACCATAGAGGACTTGCTATATCTTAAGACGCTGAAAAAGCATTTGATAGGGTAGAGTGGGAATACCTATTTGATGCACTGGGAAGGTTTGGGTTGGGAGGGGATTTTATTAAATGGATTACTTTACAATTCTCCACAGGCCTGTGTGGTAACTAATGGCATACAGTCTCCACCTTTCCCACTGTGTAGGAGAATGAGACAGGGTTGCCCCCTGTCTCCTTTGCTCTTTGCGCTAGCTCTTGAGCCCCTAGCGGAGGCTATCAGACAACACAAAGACTTACATGGGATGATGGTAGGAGAGACAGCCCATAAAATTGCAGTCTATGCTGATGACATCATGTTGTTCCTGACAAAACCTGACATATCAATACCAACTATTCTCTCTATTATTCAGGAGTTCAGTTCCTTTTCAGGTTTCAAGATCAACTATGGCAAATCAGAGGCCATGCCATTGGGTAGTCCGATTGATCTGACTTTACTCGCCAACTGTCCCTTTTTAATTGTCTCCTACAGGCTTCACCTACCTTGGAATAAAAGTCTGACCAAACCTGTCTGAGCTATGGAAGCTTAATTTCTCTCCCATAGTAACTAAAATAAAGAAGGACTTAGATAGATGGCACAATCTCCCCCTATCTCTTATGGGGCACATTAGCTTAATTAAAATGAACGTATTCCCCGGATTATAATATCCCCTACAAATGCTACCCCTGTGGATCTCCAAGAAGGTTGGTCTTGATATAGAGAGGGCATTCTCTAGATTCATATGGCACGGCAAGAGGCCTGGACAAAAAAATGAAAACATTACACTTACCTTCAGACAGAGGAGGCCTGGGCCTGCCACATTCACTTTCTATGGGAATGGTTAAATGCTCATCTTGACTCGAAGCCCTGTCTAGACTCATGGTCCTCCATGCCATCCTCACTATGGACCTTGTTCATGAGTAATAAGAAAAATCTGGGGCGTCCCGGTGGCTCACACTGGTAGAGCGCGTACCATTAAGGCTGAGTCCTTGCTGCGGCGGACCCGGGTTCGAATCCGGCCTGAGGTCCCTTTGCCGCATGTCCTCCCCTCTGTCTCCCCCTTTCTATCTATCACTTTCAATAAAGCAAAAATGCCAAAAAAAAAAAAGAAAAAAAAGAAAAAGCTGCACAGGGATATCAAGAATAACAAGTAAATATCTAGGCAGAGGGAGTTATACTCCATTCCTGACCCCTCTTACGAGGAACCCAGGCCTCCATCCCAATATCTTTGACATATGGCATGGCAATGGGGCACGTGTGATTGGAGACTTATACGACAATAGGATATTAATGACTTTTCAACAACTGCAGTCCAAATTCAGTATCCCTAAAGAACGTCATTATGGATTCCTCCAGGTCAGGCACTTTGTTGGATCCAAGACCTTACCCCCTCTTGATCCAGTCATGTACAGTGATGTTGAGAGGTTCCTTATTTCCCGAAAAGGTTTCACCCATTTTATCTCTTCCTTCTATGCACAGCTATACTCTCCTAGTACAGATGATATCACAAACATTACACAGAAGTGGGAGAAAGATCTTGACACAGAGTATATTGAGGATGACTGGCAGGAGGCAATTGAAGTATTTAAATCCACCTTTACATGTAATAGATTGAGAGAGACACTATACAATCGTCACTGACTTTTGATTTTTACTGGAAGTTTCTCATTTTGCTATATTGTCTATACATTTCCAATATAATTACAGGTTATGTATTGTTTCCTGAGTGTGATGACCTATTTCACTCTATCTAACACAATGTCCTGTCCTGAAGAAGACTATAGAGCTGTGTTATTTGATAAATGCTACTCATGTGTTCTCTTACATGATGTTCTATGTACTGTGAACAACTAATCTCTTGTTCTTGTCTTTTGCTCATGTAATCATGTGATTATTGATAACTTTGCCTTTTTGTGTATAAAAATGCCCTGATTCTTGATAACCGCCGCTCATTTACACATTTTTTAGTGTGACGTGCTGTGAGTCCTCTGCAGAGCTTGCATTAAGCTTGCATGTTTTTGACTCTGTGCTTTATTTCAACAGAAATTGCCACCACCAACTTTTTTCACCAAATTTCAAAATTTTATATTTGAATGTACTCGTATATTTTTTTCCTAAATATTTTATCTGCTTGTTTTTAGTCTTAAATTTTTATATGTTATTTGATATATGTCTCTTTTAAATTATTTTAATGTTTTGTGTAAAGTACTTTGAATTGCCCTGTTGTTGAAAGGTGCGATACAAATAAACCTGCCTTGCCTTGCCTTTAGATGAAGCATAATTGTAAATACGTAAACAACAACTCAGGAGAAAATGTTCCCCTCAGAATGTAATTTGCAATGCAGTTTTTTTGTGTGGAAACTTCAATTGCCAAAGTTATAGTATACCATTAAAGAGAAACGTAATGCCATCTGAATAACTTTTTTTTTTTTTTTTTTATCAACTTAACTGGCAAACATTTGTAATGAATATATCTGCCAACTTCCAAATTGTTCATTTGTTTTCCTCCAATATCTGCTCTTTTAACTAATTTCCACTTGCAGTAACTAAAGAAGGGTTAATGTTTTTAAAGTTGTGTTTAGGTACTCAAAGACGGAAGATTGTGATCTTGATTAAATATTGATGAAGTCAATATGACTTTAAGCATGACGTGGGACACGTACACGTTCACCCATTAAGTCAAAATAAAATATTTTTTACCTCTTTCCATGAAATGATTGTCACAATGTGATTTATTCTTGGCAGATGAAGTATATATTTTCTCAAAACTTTATTAATCGATCTCTTCCAAACATATCACAATGAAAATTAAACCACAATTTACAGAAGATTGTGTCTGAAAACAAAATTATTTCAGATTTATGGGCGATCATGCATAACATTTAATCCAAATCACCAGATTTCATTAACCTGAACCAAAGTGCTTTTGTGGCCGATACCTTACCTCACATTTCATATGTGAACCTGGTCTGCGGTGTCAAAGTGCTGATATCCACAACTATCTTACATGACTTGTGCATGGAACAACAATGCAGCACTTCCTTCAATTAAAAAAACGAAAAAAAAAACAACAAAAAACTTTGCTAATTATCATTATCCTGGCAGTGGTCACATTTCTGCAAAATGGTGTTTGATAAAGCAAATTAGTAGCTATAAAAAGAGCTGAAACCATTAGTAACATTAGCTCATCAGCACTGTGGATTCAGTCCTTTTTTAAAGCAAAAATACCAAACATTCACTGAGCTTCTTTTATGTAAGGGTTTGCTGCAAATAATCCAAAAATAATGACTATTTTGGTTAAGTTGCAGCCCTCCATGTAAACACAATTCCAAAAGACAGAAAAATAAGGCTTAAATTGTAATAAACTAATACAATCCTTAAAATAGTTTCATAGTTTGTGCACGGATGATTGGTATTCGGATCTGTTGAGGTGTCTCATGTCTGACTCTGAGAGTGTGGAATTGCTGATTGCCAGACCTTTTTATACCTGACATATACTGGTAAAATACATCACTTTGATATAATTAGTCATTGTAATGTTTGCTCAAGATATAAATGCCACGCACAGTTGAAATGCGTTATGATGACATCATTATTTTGTATATCTGCACATCTAAACTTCTGCAGCAACTTTATTTCATTTTCTACTATGAATATTTAAAACAACATGTATTTTTTACTTTGTTGCAATGCAGCCTTTTATTGCATTTGACTGCAGTTAAAACTCTCCAAACAACACATCTGTGTGTTGGAGAAGTAAAAAGGAAAAGAAAATGTTTTAAGTGTCTTGAATTGCGTAATACCTGTGAAATGGGATGCAATTTGCAGGAAAAGGCATGAGAGTTGCACAAGATTTCCCCAAAGTCGTCTCTGAATATGCATAGCATCCCGGCTTTATTATCATAACATGATGATTGCTTCCCGCACATACAACTGTAATTCTAATTCATGTATGACTGAATGGCTGGCTTATGTAAACTAGCTCCTGAATTATTCATGGTACAGATGCCTGTCAAAGGCTAAATTTCCTGCTGTGTGTTCGTTTGTGTTTACGTGCATGCGAGATCAGTCAGTGTGTGTTTACGTGCTTGTGTAAGTGCATGGTTGACTAATGCATGTGTGTCTGTCCTCAAATTATCGTCATCAGCTCAGGATAGTCATTTGGGCTTGACCTCACGTAATAGGGTTTGACAGCCAGTGGCTAAGACAATAATTACAAACACACAGACAGCCTGTATCAAAGCCGGCTGACTAGAATAAAAATCATTTTAGAGCTGTTGTTACTAAAGAGAAGCAATTAGCTGCACACAATACTGGGCACAGAGAAGAAAAAAAGCAGGGGGAAGCAGGGAAACTTCTGCTGCAGTGGGTGAAATACTGTCCTTTGTTTAAAAAAAAAAGGAAGGTTCGTTTGTGCTGATATTAAAGGCCTGAGCTGAATACGTAATAATAAAAGTTCAAGGTGTGAGCTGGTTCTCACATTCCCCTTCTTCCCTCCAATCCCTTATTGCATTTCCAATACTGTAGTGACTCATCTTCTCCTTTTTTTTCCTCCTCTCCTCTCCTCTCCTCTCCTCTCCTCTCCTCTCCTCTCCTCTCCTCTCCTCACTCAGTAGATGTCACTGCAGTTCCACCATCAGCCAGGCGAGCGGGCGGATTGCAATGCATCGTGGGACACAGACACCCGCAGGTGACGATAGTGGTGACGAAAGGGACTGTAGGGGAGGGGAGAGGTGTAGAAAAGATATAACGAGGGGAGGAAGAGGACAGATAAAGGGAAAGGGAGGGGAGGAGACTTTACCTCCGTCGTTACGGGCAGCACTGTATGGGTGGCGTTGGCGAGAACCTAAAGGCACCTAAATATTTCACATGCATCACATGCACATCCCAGCCTGAAACATTTAAATGCACAAACAGTAGAACACAGTTTTATACCAAACTGTCAAGAACAATGACCCATATACAAACACATATATATATATATATATATATGTTTATATATATATATATATATACACACATACACTAACACGTTCGAGAGATGCAATTAACTGTCATGCCCCCATCTTCTATCAGTTAGTAATGAAGAGATAAAGTGTGGTGGCATCAGGGGAAATGTGAGTGAAGATAGAGGTGTTGTTGACTTGTCTCTGTCAAACAGATAGCAATCTGCCAGCTCTCCAGTGTTCAACCACTTCCCCTGATTGGAGCCCGATGTAATTACTTTATTCAGTATGGGAAATGAAAAATATCACTGCTCATCTAGTGACATTTCAAATAATGTTTCACTTTGCTCAATAAGTGGAACTTGATGTTTTTTTGGCAGGTTATCGCCGTCACATTTGTTAGTTCTCATCAACTTAAATCACATGCGATCAAAAGAGCACATCCCTGTGATTTCTGTCTCAGGTGTAGGTGTGTTTGAAGGTGGGACTATTGATTTAATACCTAAGTGATACTACTGCTACCCACTAGGAGAACTAATTTAGTCAAGTGGTGTATTTAAGTACAATTTTGAGGTACTTTACCGTCTTTTCTTTTTATGCCACTTTCTTCTTTTTTGTTAGTTTACAAATTTATATTTTTACACATGAAACATATACACACTTATTTAAACTTGTAAGGCACGGAGGTTTCCCTCATTTACAGTGACGACGAACACATTTACCAACAGTACAGAAATACAGATTAAAAATACAGATAACAGAAAATGCTATTAAAATTACCCAAGCTAAAAACAGTTGCAAACTGCTGCAGGCAACACTGCAGTCAAGCTATGAAACTGACAGCGTAAGTTGAAGATTATTCCAAGAGCATTAAAACAAAAAGCTGACTTCCCAAGTTCAATATGATTGGTGTGACTACAAGAGTATTGTCAAACTTGTACATACTTTTTTTAATCTAGACTATAAAATAAGTTTGTTACAGTTAGGGAACTTTCTCTGTGGGAGTTACAGTATTAACCACATTGTTAAGTTGCCGTGATTATGATTATAAAAACCCAAAACATTGACTATTATTCATTTTAATATGAAGCAGTAAAGAACAGCTCCTATTTTAACCTGATGTTTTTTGACCCATTGGTCCACCCTGACCTTCAACCTACATGACCTTGTTGTTCTTTGATAATGTCACCTTATTTTGCCCTTTGCTCCCGTCTTAATGATGGCCACTAGAGAGTTACTTGAATGCAATGTGTTATTTTAAGGCCGTTGCTGTGTTTTTCTCTCTTTCTATTGGAATTCAATGCTCTTTCAGTTGTCTGTCACCATGACACAGTACACAGGATAAAACAAGCAACTGTCTTTCATGTGCTCATTTTTATTTCCGACACCCCATACCTTTCAGGTCGGACCATCATCGGGCTGAGATTCAGCGTAAAACATTACTCGTGCTTTGCTTAATACAGTATTCAGATTCAGGACCAACTTTATCACACACCTTAGGTCGATCAGCTTAACTTTGCAGCTGCATGCTCGTTGTCAAATCAGATGCTCTATTTAAATGTTCAAAATTAATCATGCTGCCACCTTTGGGTCAGTGCTTAGTTTGCAATCCCCACTGCTAACACAGTGCAGTGTGCTGTATTTCATTAATGCCATTTCTCTCTTCTTGTATTCCATGTGGAACAATCTTAGACCAAATATACCTCAGGAGCTGACAAACCTTATTCGCTGATAAAATATTCTCAACACCTGTATGATTCGACGGATACCTCTGAATGGAGAAAACCCTGTACAGATTTAGAGAGAAAAAAAAGAGAATAGATACTTGTAAAGCTGGAAAAACATGGAACATGACTGTGCATTTCTTCAATAGAGCTTTTGGACATTGTCCACTTTTTCCTCTAAATCTTGTCATTGAAAACAACCCGAAAGTGTGTCTGATTGATACCATCCACTGTCTCCGCTGATGGTGGACCATTTACCAATCGAGTGCTTTGGTGGTTAGAGCGAAAAACGCCAGCTCTTCTCCAGCAGCTGTCCAGCAGAAATGAACCACATATTCCACCTCGAGAGTTGATTTCTGCCCTCTGTCGGGGCCTGATTGGGCAGGAAAAGGAGTGCTTTGCTAATAGCGTGCAACTAAATTCATTAGAAAGCGGCAGCAGTTAGTGAGAAGCACTAATATGCAGGTGGGTAAAATTAAAAGTGCAAGCACTCCATAGTGGTGATTGCCAATCAAATCCAAGCATTAGATAATACCCTTGCTGGTTGCTTCTCTTCCTGCCTTCTGCTCCCATGTGTGCTTACACCAATGTGCATGAGATTCCACATCACAGTAATTCCACTAAACATTATTACGCAGCTTGATTATGGTTTATTTTAACTTTGCCAAAAGTGGTCCTAGTGGAATTACTACACTCGTGTGCGGATGTGTTTGCTTTTTATGCACACTTTCTCTCTTGGGTAAACGCATTGTCATTTGAGTGTTTGGTTGCACTCACTGGATACTATTAAATCCTTTTCAAGTACCTGTTTCACCAGAGAGAGAGAGAGAGAGAGAGACACCCAGAGAGAGAGAGAGAGAGAGAGAGAGAGAGACGTGGCATTGGCATTGCAACAGCAGCAGTGTCGGCTTATGTGTGTGTTTGAATTGTTTATGTGTGAGCATGGATTCCCCTCGCTGCGAGTGTGATTCTGTGTGCGTGAGTGTGTGCATGTGTGCTAAACAGTCTTGTGTGTCACAGTTCAGGAGCAGACAAGTGGAGAGGAGCATTAAACGCCCTCTTCCTCCACTAATCAGGGATTAGACAGTGTTTAAGAGCATAAGAGAGAACGGTAAAACAAATGAGTGTGTGAAAGAGACAGTTGAAAAACGCCTATGAGGAAATTAAATGAATGGCTGTTTGTTGTGTGGTGTTAGTCATGTCTCGATAGTGCCATGGATGTGTAGAAAGCCAGCTTTTGATTTCCTGGAATTTCTCGGTCATTCACAGTTTCCTTTGTTTCCTTTTACTTTTTACATCGGCCTCAAACGCCACGACATAATTACTTTTAAATTCCTGAAAAGCACAATGTACAAATGTGAAATATAAGCATATGGAAAGTTACTTTAACATTTTCCTTGCTAAGTGACTACATACAGTCATGGAAAATAATATTAGACCACTATTGTTTTCTACAGTTTATTGTTCATTTTAATGCCTGGTACAACTCGACATTTTCCATGGTTTTCTTGATAATGATTTTGGTTATTATCATGAAAACCATGGAAAATGGCTAGATATCAGCTCTTAAATTAAACTCATATGAGATATTTTTGTTGTTATCATTATATTTGTCCAATCAAATGTACCTTGTAAAAAATGTACCTAACTTATACAGTCTTTGCAAAAAGTAACGCCTTTAAAGCGATGAATACATTTTTCAGAGCATCACATACACCCCAAAATGACTTTGAATTATCAGAATTCGATCAATTACCTCAAATTCTTTCTAAAATTTAAAAAGTCAGGAAGAGCTGCATCAGTAAAGTATTTCATACCATTCACGAGCCAGTAGGAAGTCAGCCTGTTTGGCCAGATGAATTCACTTATGTGCATGCTTTCAATTTGCTCAAAAGCTGAGTCTGTAAAAAATCCAGGAGTCCAGTTCCCATAATGCTTCAATGAACTGTCGACGCTATAACGTTTCAGAGTTGTAAAAACCTCCCTTGGGGTATTATAAGCTGCTGTCGAGTGTTTTGCTGTCTGATAAAACTGTAAAACTCTGGGATTTTTCACTCAAACCGGCCTACCAGGATCATTATTCATTGTCTCACCAGTACCTGAAGCAACACGCTCCCACCAAAGCAGCTACTTGTGCTATTTTTGGCCTAAATGTCTGCTAAATCTCACTTAGAATAAATCAGATTTCCTGCCATTCCGGTGGCATTGCAGCTAATGCAAAACTTTTTGGCAACATATTCCTCAAATGATAACTTGACACAACCGGGAGAAAGGTGATGCCATTTCTGTTGCACGTACATAAATAGAGATTTAATGAGAGGTGGGAAACAAGGTATGAGGAGAGAGTGAGAGAAGCAGTGTGAAGAGAACGTGTGAGTGTCTGTGTGTGAGACAGAGGGAGAGACACAGGCAGAATGAAAGGGAGAGAGAGCGAGAGAGAGAGAGTGAGAGAGGGAGGAAGGCAGTCTTCCTGGGGATGTAGCAATGATTAATGTGAAGCTGTCAGAAAGGTGGAAAGGGGAAACCACAGCGATGGGGGGAGAGTCATGGCCAGGTGCAGAGAAAAGAATATGACAGAGAGAGAGAGAAAGAGAGAGAGAGGGAGAGATGATGGCATGGAGGCATGAAAAGGTTTCAGGACAGACTGTAGAGAGTGAGAAAGAGCAAATGTGTGCAGGGAGAGAGCGGTGGAGGCATGAAAGGGGCTTCAGGAAAGACTGCTTAGAGGGAATGAGAAGAAGAGAAAAGGGAGAGAGAGAGAGAGAGAGTGAGTGAGAGAGGATGGAGGTGTGAAAAAGGATTCAGGAGAGACTGCTGAGAAGCAGAAAGGAGACCAGTACATTGACAGACAGGGACACCAGGACAGAAAGAAAAGAAAGGGCGCTACCTGCTAAGATGAGAGACCAGTAATAGTGTCTTAAGATTTCTGTATGAGAATGTGCTGTATTGGTGTGTGTGTGTGTGTGTGTGTGTGTGTGTGTGTGTGTGTGTGTGTGGGTGTGTGTGTGTGTGTGGGTGTGTTAGAGAGAGAAAAAGACAGATAGAGAGAGATAGAGAGAAATCTGGATAAAAGATCAGCTCTGTGAGCACAGTTAACATATGTTCTTTGTCCTGGTGATGGCCTGATTGTTAAGCCTTATTATGTGTGTGTGTGTGTGTGTGTGTGTGTGTGTGTGTCTCTCTCTTTGTTTTTTTTGTTGTTGTTTTTTCGTACCCCATGTGTGTGTTTGTGTGTGTGTGGCACCTTGCCATAAATCCCACCTCTGTGTGGACCAGGCACTACATTGGTCTGCAGTTATTGTTCAGCTTCCACTTTGACCTCTCTCTGCTTTATTGCCCCATTCCATCAATTGGCTCGTTCCATTGTGCATACCTGTCCCGGAGTATGTCTTTGTGTGCGAGCACTTGCATTGTAGCATACTGTAACACAAAATAATTTGTAGACAGAGTGGTAATAGAAAACCAGGTTGTCCACACTGGGCTCTCAGTACAAGCGGCTCCATTTGTTTAAGACTCAGCAGTTGATGGATTTTCCATAAAAAAGTGGGGAATCTATCAGTGTGAGGCATGTGCACACATGTAGGCAATCGGGCATTTATAAACATATGGATCTGGATCACAGGATGCACAAAGGTTATTTGTGCACAGCAGAATAATTGGAAAAATGTATTCCTGACTGGGAAAACGTACTTGAAAGCCCTTAAAGTCAGAATGTTAACATTGCAAGTAAGGGCATGCCTTGGGGGTTTGCACTCTCTGAGCGCCCTTCTACTGGTTTTACAAGTACAGTCCCCAACTCTTCTTGTCTATGGATGCATTGTTACTCATGATCTACATCTTTGCCTAATCATGTGTTTTTTTCCTAACCTTAAACAAGTGATGGTTTTGCCTAAACTTAACCAAATAGTTTTGATGTTTAAACCTAATATTTCCCTTTCACAGTGTTACATTAAAACAATGTTCATCACATGTTTCAAACAACAACCATTCTTTCAAAGGATATTATACAAATCATACTTTTTCATAAGAAATTATACAAACCCGGTCATGAGAATATGTTGCACTGACTGTGACGGAGTTTAGTATGTTGTTGAACGAGAAAAACTTTCCAGCTCTAATGGAGTGATATTGCATCTTATTAAAATATACTGTAATGATCTGTGTTTAAACAGGCTTTTAAACTATCTGGTCCTTCACAGCTAGAAAAGAAACAGGTACCAATTCAATGTGCTTTTCTCAAGGACATTTCAGTAGACATTTGTCTGCACAGGGGCTCAGACCCAGGTCCTTTGAATAAAGTCCACATCACTCTGTTCCCCTCGTCACATGACTTTATAATGTGCTTTTAATGTGTTTTTTAGGTACATTTTTGGATGTACTTGCAGCCCTGAAGCATCAGTGAGTCGGCAGTGTGGCAGGTCAGCTGTCAAACCGTAGAATAAAGATAATTACAAACAACATCAACGTCATGAATAAACATAAATGCAAATGATTAAAGTTGAATCCTCTGGCTGTGCAGTTTTCTCTCACTATACAACACTTGATAGATTGCATTTCTATGAAGCACATCCTTTTTTTATTAGACAGTAATTAGAAGATCAGAAGTTGTATTATTATTGAAATGTAACCTTCCCTCATGGACAGTAAAGTGCATTGAACTGAGCTGCAGTAAGAAACCATGTGAGCTACAAAATGCTAAACTGCAGTATAGTTGACCACCTACCCCACTGGCTTTGAATTTTAATCAGCAGAAACTGTAAAATCATTTTTATGACATTTCCGTTTTCCTGATTATTATGCAGAGGACAGAGACGGGAAATATGGAAAATAAAGACAGGGCATAAAACGCAACACAAGCTGTGAGCTCGTTGTGAAGTGTTACGAGTTGGTATGCAGCAGACTTTAGCTCACAAGAAAGTAGGATGTGTTCTGCCTGGAGTTTGTGCCACTCTGCCTCAAAATATTCTTCCTTATTGGTCTCGCTGGAGAGATTTAGTCATCTTTCGGCTAAGAGCTACTTCAGAGGCCTCTCCATAGAGGAAAAAAATGCCTTTGGGGAATGAGTAGAAACACAGGGGTCATCCACACATTAACTCTCCAGGTATCAGCATTACAAAGGTACTGATGCCCACAATGAGCCAAGACTCCACTGCAAAATGTGCACGAACTACGCAGAAATTGTGAAATCATTTTTTGTATCAACAGCTTCTGCATATGGCAAAGCATCTGTCAGCCTGGTGAAAAAGTTCCATTCTTAAGAGACTGTAACTCTCCATATTTAGTCTAATTGAAACAAAGTGATGCAGACCTACAGTGTAGAAAATACAAATTGAGCAGCATTTGTCAGGGATGGTACAAATTGTTATTTTACCCTCTCAGTTTGCTTGCCATGATGACTTTTTTCTCCTTATCTCTGTCTGTCTGTCTGTCTGTCTGTCTGTCTATATCTCTCTATCTATCCCCCCTCCCATAAGACAGCGCTCACTTTCTCCTTCACTCCCATTATCTCACTGCAGAGTGTGTAGGTGGTACGGAGTACATGATGGCTGATTAAATAGTACAAGCAGCCCATACTAGAGGCTTCATTAGTCATAAAAGGCCAATTCACCAACAATTAAAACCAGCTTCACTGACTTTAATGACACCACGATGGGAGCATGAGCTCCAACACTTTACGAGATAAAAGGAGACCCAAGACCATTAAAGGAAATATGGAAAGTGAGATGGGGGTTACAGAAGGGAGGAAGCGTGCGGCTTCAAGGGTGGGCTCTTGTTTGGGTGGTATATAACATGTAATGGAAGATGGTGTTATTGCTCAGGAGGGTGGCAATGAAATGAAAGTTTTGATATTGTGCTCATACATTTTCACTCAAGAAAAGCAATAGTTAAGGCAATTATAGTGGAAAAAGAGACTGCTCAAAAAGTTTACCTGAAGATTTTTGGCAACAAAAGATGTACCCATTGCCACTGTGATAAGTTTACAGAGTTGTAAAATCCTGTCTGTCAGTACTACACAGGTTTCTGGAGTTTTTTTGGCATCTGATATGCCTTTAAGCATATTAATCTGTTACTCAAACTGGATTTTTTTGGATTGTTTTTCAAATGCCTTGCCAAGGATGTTTTTGGTTTGAGTCCAAATTCAAAACCACAATAAGATAACTGACCTTATTTTGTAAAAATCCATAATATTACTGTGATTTATTGTCTCCTGACATTTTGTCCAATGATTTTCAGGTGTACATCTATTGTTACACTTCTTAATATACACATTGTGAAGTTTACACTGTGTGTCACTTTAAATGGGCCTTGTCTGGAATACTAGCTTTGGTGTTTGGATTCTATGTTCGATCTAGAATGACTAGTCTGACTAAGATTTCTGGTTAACTTGGATTTTTTGAAATGTGGAGTTGGTTTGCCACATGCTGCTCTCTTTAGCAGTCTTTTCAAAGCAGAAATTGGTGAACCAAGGTTCAATAGAGGTGGGCAGAGAAAGTGGCAACCAGTTGAGTGTGATGACCTAAAACTTGTTGATACTGTGTGAGCTTGCAGTAGTGTGCTTGACTCGTGTTGACTTCTGTAAGGGCTCTTTCTACAAACAAAAGTTCCCAAATAGGATTGCTCTCTGCTTTTTTGGCCTAAGTCATCATGTCCACTTTCATCTGCTCTCATTGTACATTGATGCTTCTTGTTATGTGGTACAGTGTGGGATGTGAGAATTTTAGACACTCGGCCCTCCTGATTTAGCATGCAGGGCCCGAGGAACAATGCCTTTCGATTAGACCCGGTTTTGCAGGAGAGGGAATGACATTGATTGGCCAAGGGAATGGGGATTGACATTGATTGGTCCCGGCTTGTTTGTGCGGGCAGGAAGTGATTTACATAATGCAGACATTCGCAGTCTGCCGAGGCTCCGTACGTGGTAAACCAGGCCAGAATATAGAAATCTGCACTTAACAGTAGAAAAGGGCAGCAGTGAGGTGGAATATATGCAATGATGTCTCCTCTTATGTGGATTTAACCTCATTCTGCGTTCATTGCTACTGTAATTTCAGTCAGATTTACAACTTAAAAGGACAGAAGAGAGTTACAGTAATATTTATGGGCCCAGTGACTGCAAATAGGGAAGGGGAAAAAAGGAGAAAGGGAGATACACAACAAAGCCAGTGATGATATAAGTCTGTCATAAGGCCAAGACATGCAAACAGAAGCAACAGAGTGAGTAAGAAAATGGATGAGACAGAATAAAGGAGAAACGGAAAAATAAAAGCCTGAGCGAAAAAAGAAAGAGAGAGTGATAAAGAGAAAGGGAGAAATGCCAGAGGGAGGGGGGAGACGGGAGAAAATCAAGAGGAGACAAAATAAAAGAAAGTAAGAGAAGGAGGCAGTGGAAAAGAGAGAGCAGAGACAGGAGACAACACAGAGAGTGCTGTGTCTCCTGGTTGTCTTTGTTTACTGTGACAGGGACAGGTGGAGGCTGACAGCAGGACCTTTACAGAGAGCCAGTTAAATAAAGAGGGGATGGAGGGATGGAAATGGGCAGAAAGAGAAGAACAAAAGAAGGAAGGAGACTCCGAGACTAAATGCCAGTCCCCAAATGGCTGCCAAGCCTTCTGTTCCTTTCCTGCTCGGAGTTGTAGCACCATGTGGTTGATCAGCAGCATAGATCAAGCTGCTACCATTAATTTGACTGCCTCTTTGTTTCTTTGCTTTTAGCATCACTTTTTGACTATAGTGTCATTAGTACTGGGTTGCATGGTGAGTTAGGGAGCACTATAAAATCGAGTTGACTTTTATATGTGACCCTAAGC
>NC_081520.1:32275657-32308157 GCF_030273125.1 Centropristis striata | reverse complement strand
AAGAGTTTAATTTAAGAGCTAGATATCTAGACATTTTCCATGGTTCTCTTGATAATGATTCTGATTATTACTAAGAAAACCGTGGAAAATGAACAAGAAATTGAAAAAAACATTGGTCTTATGAATTTTTCCATGACTGTATGTTGATATGAAACATGAGCAGAAGTATGCTTTTTTTTTTCTTCAAATCTTTGTCCAGTAGTTACATATGGAAGTAGCTTTTCAACCTAACCATAATCTTCTCCCAACCATCATCATGTAGTTTTTGTTTCCTAACCATAAGTAGTTTTAGTTTGAATTCACAATGTTAACCACATGCTTATAACCAGTGGTGGAATGTAACTAAGTACATTTACTCAAGTACTGTACTTAAGTACAATTTTGAGGTACTTGTACTTTACTTAGATATTTCCATTTTATGCAACTTTATACTTCTACTCCCGTACATTTGGAGGCAAATATTTTACTTTTTACTCCACTAAATTTAGCTTTCAGCTTTAGTTACTTTTCAGGTTGAGATTTAACATAAAAAAACATAATATAAAGTGATTACAACTTTTATAAATGAAACCACAAAACAGTATATTAACTCATCAAAAATAGCCATATCAGACAACATCACAATACTGCTTATATAAATGCATCAATAATAATAATCTAATAATATATTTAGAATATATAAAACAATCTGAGTGGGTTCATTCTGGAAAAGGTGTTTACTTTAAGTACATTTTGATGCTGATACTTTTGTACTTTTACTTCATTAAATTTCAAATTCAGGACTTTTACTTGTAGTGAAGTAATTTCACAGTGTGGTATTAGTACTTTTACTTCAGTAAGAGATCTGAATACTTCTCCCAACACTTCCAAGTGCATAAACAAGTGATGAGTTCAGTCGGTTAACTCATGTTAAAATGTTTATTGCAACAGCAGAATATAGTTACATTTTAGCATCTAGACTCCAGGCCCCTCCTCACGTACAGGCAGTTTACATGAGGTGTTGAGGAGTGATGGATATGTATATATAGTCTGCAGGTGGATGCTGAGGCTGAGAGAGCAGCTGGTGATACAGATGCAGGGCAGCAGCAGCATTGACAGGCAGAGGGAGAGCTTGGGGGGTTTTTCACAGCTTAAATAGACCGCCAAATTGGGAGGGTGTGCTTTAGTAGAGGATGTATGAGGATTGAGGCATGTCATGTGTATTTGGAAGAGCAGCTCGAGTTGCCTGCCTGAACGAGCTTGCAGGCGTTGCTCCATTTGATATGTGACGAGTAGGGAATATGAACGGGCTGCTACAGTTCAGAAATGCTGAGATCTGATGTATCTGTGGCAATGTTGGGAACGTTACTTTAAAAGTAATCAATTATAGTTACTCACTACTTGTTCCAAAAAGTAACTGAGTTAGTAACTGAATTACTCTATAATAAAAGTTGCTATATGTCAAAGAATTTGGATCTTTCTGAGCAGTTTTCACAAGTCAGTTGAAATGAGTAGAACAGACAGCTATCATCTGTGGTGGAGGTATCGGTGTTTCTGGCCACTAGCTTTGTAGATGCGTGTGTCATTGTGAGACGCTTCATTAAATTAGAGTTGCTTACAATGGATGTAGGCAAAGTCTCGCTCCTGGGCAAAATGGACACATTACATGCATGTTCTTGCCTTTGACCTCAATGAATTTGAAGTAGTGCTTATATCTCCACCTTGAAAATGCCAACTTTTCATGGGATTGCTCCACACTTGCCATTTCTGCTGCTTCATTGGATGACTGTGTGTGTTTGTGTGTGTGTGTGTGTGTGTGTGTTTGTGTGTGTGGCGCTGGAGCGCGTGTGCTGGCTTGTGTGTAAAAACACTGGCTCAGATTGGCTTGCTGTGTATGGAGTGGTATGGAGCCAGGAGAGTGTTCCAGGTGCGTTCAGATTTCACAGTTTATTCAATCAATGCATAGTAACGCACCGCATTTAACGCTCAGTAACGTTAACAGCGTTGTATCGATGGAAACAGTAATTAGTTAGATTACCCAGTTACTGAAAAAATAATTTACATATATTTGCTTATTTCTATATTACAAATATTGGTAACACTTTCTATGAAGACTACATCTATAGTGCCTTATGAGCGCATTCATAGTGAATTATAATGCTCATTATAATCAATCATAATGCATTATGACTGCACTCATAAACACATATAAAGCTTCATGATGCACTATATCAACAGTTATAAATATAGCTTATAATGACTTATAAATCCAAGTGTCTTATGAGTGCTCTTGACTGGTTATAAACTACAGGCTGACTGATGAGGCTTATAATACATTACAACTACTCATACCCCTCTATACACACACCTCAACAATCAATTGTTATAAGGACTCATAGGATGCCATAAGTATAAATAAATGATCAATGTATGCTTTAAGTAAAGTGAGGTTCATATAGATGCATCTATAATGCAGTATAGCTAATCATGATGTTTCATTGTTAGCTATACTGCATTATAGATGCTTCTATATGAAGTTACCGACTATAGATGTAGTCTTCATAGAAAGTGTTACCGAAATGTTTTAAACAGCGTTACTCCAAACAATGATCTGTGGTTTGCAGGAAAGTTCAATGCTAACATGTTATTCTGGCAATAACCTTCTAGCTAATCCCTGTATTATGATCGTAATGTATCATAACACCATATTTGATACATAACACACAGTCCTGGTTCATAGCTCTTACAAGAGGCCACAAGAGGCAAAAAGCTGGTAGTCAGAGAGAGGGTCAAGATAATGGAAAGTCCTGATGCTACATGATGGTGTTGTTGTGTGAAGAATGTATAAACCTTTCCTTTCTTGCCTCTGTTGACCTGGCAAATTACTGCATAAAGTGGCTGTGCTTTTCCAATTGTCGTTTTTTGGAAATTGCAAAAAAAATAAACCAAAGAAATGTTGATGTACGAAAGGTGTTTCAGATTTTATGTGACAACAACACAGGCACTTTGGCTGCAGCATACTAACGCCCTAAAGGGGTCAATATAACTGCAAGGTGAGAGCAGTTTGTTTTCTCTTTCTACTTTAATAAAGATGAGGTTTGGTGTTGAGAAGCAGAAGGAAAACAGGAGAGCTGATTTGAGATAACAGGGGAGCTCATATCTTAAGGTCATGCAAGATTGAGCTTGTTTTTACGTTTTCACCTTCCACATATATTATAAAGAGGCATACAAAGCTGCAGCGTCTTACAGCCACAACTTTATCAGATGAGCATCCCATGCAACAAATTCATACTATAGGAATATCTATGCAGTTCAATTAAACCTCAAACACTTCCAGTTAACACACGGCATTATTATTACTACATGTAACTGCAGCAGAAAGAGAGAATCTTAGTTGGACTGTAAATCTAATCAAAGCATAGAGAAACACTAGGAAAAACTGAGAGGCTTAAATCATGCAGCTTTTAAAACTGTGGAGTGAATATGAATTGGAAAGAAAACGATAATGTTGAAAAATATTGCCATTGACTGCCAGCTCATCCTCCTCTAGTTGCTCTGACAAAGCTGTTAGTCACACAGCCGAGCCGGAAGGAAGAGCATCTTGTTCCTTCCATAATACCACCAAGGTACTGCGAGCTGCGTCTGCTGGGGGGGCTCCATGTTCTACTGAGGGTATCCATCTGTCACCCTCTCTCTTATTTCTTTTTTTTTCCTCTTTTGATACCGTTTTCCTCTACTCCGTTTCTTCTGTCTCTCAGAAGCGGCAACCTCCGGGCCTGGAAAAGGATGCCAATGCAGAAGTGCGATAAACCTGCCAGCAGGGGGCGACTCTACCAGCTGCAAAAAGAAGTCTATTTGTGTGTAAGTCAATAGGGATATGACTCGACTCATGAGTTTATGGTTTCAATTGTTAGTTTCAAGTCTTTGATGGTTGCTGCCAAAATGCTAAACTTGAGGCTTCAAAACTAAAGTTCACAAACCAGTGTGTGATGTCAGAGTAGTTGTGTTTCTATGAATTAATTTCAATGCGCATTTTGACGATTTGCATGAGAAAACCTTGATGGAAACACCAACATTCGATAAAACTTTGAAAAAAAGGGGCTTAAAAGTTTGAGGTGATTTTGTCTGAAACATAGTTAATGTGCTAAACGGGAGATGGAAACCCTTTCTCTGCATAAGTTCTGACGTAGCGAACATTTAACACACTTTTCCCTCGAGTGAGCGGCTATGGGTGTGGCTTGGGATAGAGGATCCTCCCAAGATCCGCCCAATTTCACTGGTTAGTGGCTCAGAAAGTACTTGCCTCGGGTAGACACTTTTCTGAGCCGCTACTGACTAGTCAAGGCTGATTGGATACGATTGAGGTGGTGATTTCGCGCATGCGTGATTCATCTGCAGACTGGTGCAAACTGGTCGCTGAGGGGTTAACATCTCTGGCTCTAACTGCAGCTGGGAGAGACTGCTGCGGGAGGACTGGGCCGCTTGTGAGTGTGCCTGCTACTTGTTAAGAAGAGTAATGACTCTCCAAAAGTCTCCAAAAACACCAGAAAAAGGCCCTAGAGTTTTTGTCGCTAGTAGTCTCTAGAGGGGTCTTAATAGTCACTAAATATAACAACAAAGTTGCTAAGTTGGCAACACTGCTTGCCGCGTCGGTCTGTTGTCACATTCGTACTACAAAAAGTACCTGTATGTGAACAGAGGCCGAGGGGAACTAACTAGTAGGTGGAGCCAAAACACTCTCCAAAAAGTATTCAGTCGAAACACGCCTATTGCTGAACAGCTGTTTCCACTCTGCAAGTCAAGACGAGCTGACATGAAGACATGCGACATGTCAACTTTAATGGAAACACGGCTAATGATTATGCTCACTAATGTTATGGTCCCTCATCCCTTGTGTTTGAGTGAGAGCAAACATGGAAGACAAGGAAATGGAGGAGGAAAAGTTGTTAGCGGGTGGGGGAGGAGGAGGGGGGGGGGGTCAAAGAGTGAGGGAGGAGAAGAGAGGAGAAGAAAAGGGAGAGATGGAGAGAGAGTGGAGAGTCTTGTCATGCCTGAGCACTCAGTGTTGGTTATCACATATGATTAGATATGATTAAATGCGATTAGTTTTGATCACTCAATCAGACTGCCAGAGTGCTGTTGTAATGAAGTTGGAGCTCTGCCAGACCGTGTGCGTGTGTGTGTGTGTGTGTGTGTGTGAGACATAGATAAATCATCTGAGTGTGTGTTGCCTCTTAAGCTGTGGATTTTCAAATGCTCACGCAAATCCTGATAAGTAATGTTAGATCGTAAGTAGATCAGAACGCCGGAAAAACAACAAACGCCACTGCCCCCCTTCCTTCCCCTCCTCCCCGCTCTGCTGTCAAGAACTCATCTAGAGTACACGCTGACACCTGCCATGCTGTGTGTGTGTTTGTGTTTGTGTGTGTGTGTGTGTGTGTGTGTGTGTGTGTGTGTACATTACTAGCAATAAGATGCATGCCTTGGTAAATGTCAAACTCTGTCTTATGACCTTTCATAATCATTTCTTGCTATATGCCTCAAACCATCTGTTATATTAATTTACCTGCTTCTCTAACTATTAATACACACACACACACACACACACACACACACACACACACACACACACAAACACACAAACACACACACACACACACACACACACACACACACACACACACACACACACACACAGGGTCCTGATACAGACACATGCATGGTTTTTGTGTTTCAGCTTTAACTCAATCACAGCTCTTATCGGATTCCCACTTTCTGACTAATTAAATTCCACTTTAATTGGATTAAATTGATTTTACCATTTCATTTTTAAATTTGCAAATTCACTCTACCATTTTATTCTCATCACGTAACGTCTGAAATAATGCCAGCTTTTTTTGGGTTGAACTACGAAGAAAAGCTTTTTTTTTTTTTAATTGAACGAGGTACTTTTGGAGCCCAAACGTCCAACAGGGATTTTAAGGGTCACTGAACTTCCTCAGCAACAAGAATTGGATAGAGGGCAATGTAATCCTTCAATTAGTACAAAACTGAAGCATGGCAGCCTCTAAATTTTGAGAGAAAACAGCGACGTGATTTCATTACACTAACAGTTTGTTTTTCTCTCTAATGCCATGTCAATTTATGTGAATTTGGATGAAGCTCTTATCTAAATTAAGTTGAAAATACTATAACAGGGCACATTTTTAATACGGGCGATGGAGATAGAACCAAAACAGCATGACAGGACAATGCAAAGGGCCATTATTATAATTGTGTATATTCATTATTTTCATTTCTTATTCTAATTAATTTTTCGAAACACTCTGCTAGATCCCATTTACTCGTTGCATTACTGTCATTCATAATATATATCCAGTCTCTGTGTATATAACACTCACACATACAGTGAATTCTGGGCTTTTGTTGTCTTTGTCTGTCTATCTCTCCTCTCATTTAACCACTTCATCCCATCTCTCCTCCACACCTCCCTCCTCTTCGTCCCCGCATCGTTCTACCTGAACATCTAAATTTTACATTTCTCCTCCTGTTCCTCCCTCACGCCTCTGTTCATCAGTGTGGAGTCCTCGTTGTTGTCTTTATCTGCAGCCTTTTCTAATCACTTGGAGCATTCTGACATTTTGAAGGGCACCTGTGATCAGCATAACTAAACACAGATTCCTCTCTCTCTTTATCTTTAACACACACATGCACACACATTTTCCTTAGGATCTTCTGTTTACCATCTGACATTTTGTACATCGTAGAAAACTGTAATTTTCATGTGATTTTTAGGCTATCAGACTGATAGCCTGCTCTACAACACGGAGACCTTCTCTTTTCTCCATCACATTACTCGCAAGTGGTGGTGGTGAAATGTCCCATAAAGGACCTGATTAAGTCTTATAAAACAA
The DNA here is from genome assembly GCF_030273125.1 of Centropristis striata. NCBI lineage: Eukaryota > Metazoa > Chordata > Actinopteri > Perciformes > Serranidae > Centropristis > Centropristis striata. The sequence continues at coordinate 32,301,264 of NC_081520.1, read as the reverse complement.
CAATCACGAGTGCATCCACACAACATTAAAGTCGAGATTAAATGAAAAATGACTTATTAACTAGAGGTGTGAACCAGCAGAGGTCCCACGATACAATTTCATTCTGATACTTGAGCCACAATATGATATTGCGATTTTAAGCATTTTGCGATATGGTGAGTATTGTGTTACAAGATATTGCGATTAAACTGTTTAACTGCATGTTGTGTCCACAAAATTAAATTAAATCAACAAATGTTTTGTCCATTCATCTCACTTCAGTCTTTTTATTTCTCCACAATGAGAGTCAAACCCACAGACTGACCAACAAAGTATTCAGTCAAACTGAACTGAACTGATATCAAACATGTATGGACGACAACAACTTCAGCATTTTAACAAACCTTCCTCAACTTTAAGCTTCACTGCTCTGATTTTTTTTTGAATGAAACATAAAAAAGTAATAACTTTGCAGCGTTATTTTGACAACCTCTCGACATGATATCCTGAAACGGTGCCTATAGATTCCTTAGATCTTCTAGTTTCATATGATACTAGTATATCCAGTATATTCCTAATAGTGAGTCCGTTACGACCTCGGGAAAAGACAAAAACGCCACCCATAAAACAATCTGCCACTCTTACCAGCACAGAGCTCAGATTCATTAGCTACTAGCTAGCACCAGCATTGACAACAGTTGTGATGCTTTCACAGCGACAAAATCTTTCCACAGACAGACAGATAAACACCTGGCAAAGTACTCAAAACCAATTCTTAGTAACAAAAGTTTCAACAATTGTGTCCATCAGGTACTTTTCCCTCTAGTGAGGCGCTCTCTTGGGAGAGAGGATCCGCCGCACTTCACTGGCGGCTCAGAAAGTGCCTCGGGTAGGTACTTTTTTGAGCTGAATCATTTGCAAACTGGACGCTGAGGGGTTAACATCTCCTGCTCTGCTGACTGCAGCTGGGAGAGACAGCTGCGGGAGGACTGAGCCGCTTGTGAGTGCTTTAGGACCCACTGCTCATTAAGAATAGGAACGAGTCTTGAAAAGTCTCCAATGACACCAGAATTTGTTGCTAGTCGCTTTTTTGGAAAAAGAGTCTCTAGAGGGGTCTGAATAGTCGCTAAATATAACAACAAAGTCGCTAAGTTGGCAACACTGCTTGCTGCATCGGTCTGTTGTCACAACAGTGCCTGTATGGGGACAGAGGCCAAGGGGAACTAACTAGTGGGCGAAGCCTAAACACTCAGCCGCTTTCCAAAAAGTAATCAAAAAGTACTCAGTGGAAACACACCTAGTGTGACTGAGGAATAATTTATTCTCGGGAAGCTTTCCTTATTTTGGCCGGATCTGTGTCACTGCAGCTCGGGCAGTGCTAACTCTTTTCCTCTGAAAGTAGCTAGCAGGCTCTGGCTGGCGGTATCTCTGCTAAGCTCTAAACTTTCCCACTTTCTAGTGATCCAATCAAATGCAAAAGATTCAACTCACCTCTTAAATATTTAGTCTACAGAGTGGCCTGCTACTCTGCAGCTAAACCTTTAAACCTGTTTTTATTAATATCAGATCATTCTACCAAAGTTTGATTCTTCAGCTTGGTCTGGATATGACTTGTTTCTCTGAAACCATGTTTCCGGGGCAGGGGTCAGCAACCTCTTCCATTTAAAGAGCCATTTTTGGCCAGAAAATAAAAATAAAAATCCACCTGGAGCCACATCTTTAAGCTTTATGATGAAAGCAATTTGCCAATTTATTGCTGCAGATCAAGCATACCATTAAGCCAGAAGCACTGGTGGTGAAACCCCCCCAAATCTGTCTATTTCCCAGTGAGTCTTCTGAAATCTATAGCAAGAGGACGGTGCGAAGGCTAGATTTAGCAAGCAGCAGTGAGCCACTGGAGAGCAGCCAAAGAGCCACAGGTTGCCCACCCCTGGCCTCTGATCTCTCCACGTCCTAATCTTTGCCCGAACTAGGATGCTTCCACAGTGAATCATTTGTTATCTTACTTCCATTATAGAAGAAAAGTGTACTTTTGTTTTGCTAATTAAAGCAGGCATTTGCTCATTCCCACTTTATCCTACTCTTTCTCTCCGTTCATCAGACCACAAACATCCCATGATCCCTCTGCTGAGAATATTTCTCCGGCAGCTCTGAAAATGGACCTTTGATTGGCATGTGTAGCAACTCGTACTGGTCACAGCGGTCCAGGATCCCCAGTGCTGGCTGCTTGAATTCAAGTTGCAACACAAGATAACTGAAGGTGAAGAGTTCTGTCTCAGTAAATTTGAGCACAGATATTTTCTAGAAACCTTTTTGAACTGTGAATTCAGATTCCATCTTGTTGCTTCTTTACTGGATCTCAGTGCAGACACCATAGATCACTATGTACTCCTCGTCTGACGGGGAATCAATTTCTTGCATTATTCAAGTCTTTCATATCTTTTTGCCTTAACTTTCAGTTAGTTGCTTAGTCTTTGATTACTTCAGGCCTTTTACCATTTACCGTTTTCTACCATTATCGTTGGTCTCAGTCTCAATCAATATATCTTCTTTAAACTCTACTTTCCCTTCTACTTGTACTTGTACTAACTACAGTTTTTCAACTCAATGCAAAGAGCTACACAGAGTCTGAAGTGTGCACTTTTCTCTAGCAAGAGTTACGCTCAATTTGCTTTTCAGGAGTGCACTTGAGCCTGAAACAAGCTGCTCTGCAGAAGGTGTAAAGCCAAGAACATAGTGGTCAGCCCACAGGTATAATGGTATGATAACTAGAAAGTTTCTTAAGAAATTTTGAGTGTGCTTGACTCTGGCCCGTGACTCTCACCCATACATTATTGGATTACATTTTGAACTGTTTTCAAAATGAAAAACAGAAGTCATGTAAGTCATGTAAGATGGTATGTGTGTTTGTCTGCATGTGTCCGTCTGCCTGTCTGTCTGTCTGTCTGAAAGTAATGTGAAACTCGTCAGTTTGTGTCTAAAACTCGTCAGTTAGTTTGTAAAACTGATCAGTAAGTATAAACTGACAGTTTTCAGTTAGTGTGTGTGTGTGTGTGTGTGTGTGTGGGGGGGGGGGGGGGGGGGGGGGGGGGGGGGGGGTTAAACCGTAGCTGATTGATCTGACTTCACTTTGAGCATCCTGAGTTCTTCTTGAACGTCTACATATGTGTTTTGTGAAGAAAAAAAAAGGAATAGTTTTTTTTGGAGCGAACAGAAGAAACTGGTACCTCTTTCCTCAAGAAATTTTCCCGCCTTTTTTAACATGGCGGTCTATGAGGCTGTGGGTGTGTGTTGGTGGTACATCTGTGCGTCCTATGTCCAAACTATAACTTTGACGAATGTGAGTGAGAAGACAAATTTTCCTATGTTTCTATGTATTAATTATTTCTGTAGAGTGGCATTTTGACACATTTTTCTCTCCCTCTGCACTCTAGGGATGATGTCATCCACTGTAGTCTCTCCATTGGGTAACATTGGGGGGGATTTTTTGGCGTGTTTTTGCCGAATAATTTGAAAAATGTTTGCCGAAACCCTTAGGAAAGTCATAGCACACTTTTCATGGCCAAGCCAGTTGATTTGATTTTTTAGTGCGATCAAAACTCAATCAAAAACCATGGAAGAAATGCAAGGAAAAAATCTAGGATTAAGCCCGGTGAATAGTATTAATGTGCTCTTTCAAGCACACTCAATTAGATTGTAGTAAAGCCGGACTTGACTGTAAAACAAGAAAAAAAAATACAGGTCAACATTTAACCAGTTTGTTTAATCTTTTTCCTGAACAGCAGTTAAAAAAGAAGCAGGCAGACTTTTGGAGCTCCAGGAGGACAACTCACTGAAAATCTCATTGAGTCTATTTGGACAGAGCTGTGGCAAGCAGGATGAAGCTAAATCAGCTCTGTATAATGTCGAGATAATTTCCTTCTGAGCAGAACTAGGTCAGATAATATTTGCACATTCTTCCTAAGGTTTTTGTGTTAGCCCACTTTGGCTGCCTGGTGAGCAGGGTTTTTTTTGGAACATGCATTGAGTGCTATATTGTTTGGAGTTCTATAGGGGAGACATATTTCCTGATACTGCCTGATCTGAACACATTTTTATATGCTGCAGAATTTCAAGCTGATTAAAGTTGATTTCCCACAGGCTTCTGACCCAGCTCCCGCAACTCAGCTGTCATGTTTGCTGTATTTTTGTTCGCTAATGGTGAAAGCATAATTGCACAAATAGTTATACAGTTGTATTTGCTGGTGCAGGATCTGCTCTCTGAGGGGCTCTTCTTATGAATCAAGCAGCCTGCAAAACCCTTAGCAGGAAGCACATGTGAGCCCCTGAGGAACAAACCGATGAGACATGGAATATGCATGATGTGAGATGTAAGACAATGTTTCTGTAAAATATTTGATAAACAAATAAAAAGAAAAAGGAGGCGGTGGTGGTAAGGACCTACAACAATAACTGTCAGCATTGGGATTTGAAAATAAGGGAAATCTATATATGACACCCCTACCACTGTGATAAGTATGTGTGCACATATATTGCTTAAATTATTCTATGTAATTACACGCAACCTTATATTTTTATCATTTTAAATAATGCATGCCATAAAAACCTTAATGTAAAAACATCAAGCATCAGCCTAAGTTATTTTTGGATTTGTTGCATGAATACATTTTCAAGGTTCTTCATCTGCAATATGTTAAAATATAAGATATAATGATGGTTAAAAAGCAGGATATGTATTAAAAAAAGTAAGTTATTAAAAAAAATAACACACTCCTAGTATGGTTAATACATATTTACAGGACTCTATAATCACACATGTGTATTTCAGATTAATTTATATGAAACCAATCATCATATGTTAATGTATGACCTCTTGTGATATAAAGGGGAACAAAATAGAATTATTATTATTACTTTTAATATTTAGTGTTTATTTTTTCAGTGGAACTTATTTAAATGCAAATGATTCCCATTTAGTGGCAAAATTTCCAGCTTCCAGCTGTGCAGGGTGGTGGTAAATTTAATAGTTACATCTTTTTTGTATTTAACTAAAGTAAAGAAAGAATTGAACTTTATCTAATTCAGGCTTATACAAACTGATTTCCTGCTGTTTTATATTTATATTTTATGTCTTCAAATATACAGGTGAATCTCAATAAATTAGAATATCATAGAAATGTCAGTAATTCAATTAAAAAAGTGGAAACAACACAATATACAGATCCATTACACACAGAATGAAACATTTCATGTCTTAATTTATTTAATTTTTTCCTAATTATAACTAGAAAATTTCCTCTGGGGAAATTCTGAAAGGGCCACGGGGGCTACTGCCGGTGTGTGTACACTATGATGAGATTCTTCAGAGATTTCAAACAATTAATACTAGTAATGTTATACTACTATATAATATACAAGGAGCACACCTACAACAAGCATTCCTTTTCAAATATTTATATAGCAACCTATGCCCTTTAACCTCAGAATAAGCGCATGTATCTCTAACTGTAATCACATCAAATGATCAAAGGCAATCAGAGCAGAGCAATCAACAGAATTAACTGCCACCTGAATGTCCCGGAACAGTGACAGCAGCCAGAGGTGGACAGACTGGAATTTCTGGCCTCGAACAGAAAGCATTTTTGGCAAAACCATAATACCTATCATTGATCCAACTTAACTTTGATCGCTCTGAGTTCTTCCTGAACGTCTACATATGTTTTTTTTTTAAGAAAAATGAAAAAATAGCTTTGTTAGATCTATGTATAAATTATTTCTGTAGAGTGGAATTTGCAGCCTGAAGCGCAGTTTTCAAATTTATTTTTTGACAATTTTTTCTCTCCCTCTACACTCTGGCGATGATGTCACACACTGTGACATGAACATTCCATGCAATACACACCCATTATAATCTCAGAATTTCTCCAAAAATGATCATGGTCATTGAACAGGGATTGTTAAAAACTATATGACCTATCGAAACGTGGATTAATACACCGATACACAAGACTTGTGTCTACTGTTTAAAGTTTAAATGGAGTCTCTAGGTGAAATTATGTCGGAGAAGTAGATGTTTAAAAATCTCCAATTATTGTTCTTTTTCACTCATTTTTTTCCCCGCACATTTTGATATATAATTTGTCTTGCAACTCTTCGAGTTGCAGGACTAGTAGCGGGACAAAAATTGCGTCCGGAAGAGGAAGAAGAAAATATCCACAGTATAACAATAGTGCTCGGGGCTTTGCCCCAGCTATTGCTATATGGGACCAGTACTCGGTGCGATTGACCCGTGGCCCTAATGATTATGGCTTACATTTAATGAAGACCTAAAATTCAGTGTCTCCAAAAAATGTAATATCACAAAAGACCAATTTTAAAAAAGTATGTTTGATATGGAAATGTTCCTCTGAAAAGTATGTCCATCTATATATGACTCAATACTTGGTTGAGACTGTTTGACTTGAACTACTGGAAATGGACTTTTCTATCATATTCTAAATTATTGAGATGCACCTGTAAGGTAAGTGCCTGCAGTTTCTTTGGATAAGATGTTGATCAGGTTGTGTTCTTGAAAAACCAGCCATGATAAGACAATAGAAATACAATAACAATTTTCTTCCTTATGTGCTCTCCCAAGCGTGGGAGATCAAAACTATAATCAGAATCAAAGTAAATCATATCAAATTTCCTTCTGCTGACCCTCTCCCACCACCAGCAATAAAAAACAGCCATTTTACCACAGCTACAGGAGACATTGTGTTTGAAGTTTGAAGTTTTTTTATCACTGATTTAAATATTACACTATCAAAAGACATCAATGCGAACACAATCATAGGGTTGCTGTACATTATTCCCGGTCATGTGCTTTAATAAGAGCTGCCTTTAATGCTGTCACCTAAATATGAATGTGTACTGGGAAAACGTTCAAAACCTGGTTAGAGACTCTGCAGCTTTTTACTCTTCCTGTGACTCATTGTGCCAGATGTCAGTAAATTTCATTATTGTTGAGCATGGGGTGCAGGATATGAGTTATATTCCACTTTATTAAAGTGATGAATCCCTGCTCAGCTCTGAATGTCTGAGTCAGACTCAAACTGAGCACTCACACACTTAAACTTCTATTTACACTGCAAGGACATCTTATTCATTTGGAACTATTCCACAGCATATTCACAGTGAAAACACCTTCACGCTCATGTATGTACACTCATTTAAGAGTCAGATTCTAGATTAGCCAGTAAGCTGGATACTAATATTCTTAATTGGCCACAATAGATAAAGCTAGGTTAAAGACTGGACCGGGAGGATTAGTTTAAGGAGTTAATTGGAGCCTTTAGGGTAGTTCTTGTGCATCTTATCTGCTGCATTGTTCACAGAGCAGTCTGACTCTGTGAATCAAACCAATCTGCATTTCAAGAGGTTCGTCCTTGATCTAACAGCAAGTGGTTGAAGGGTAATGGCATCCTCTTGCACATGATTAAAGGCATCCTCGATCGTGCCTATGGATCTTTATGTAAAACCAACTATTTACATGCTCTAACAAGCCCCTCGGTGTGTTTGAGCCCATCTCCGTCTCGCTCACTCCTTCACCTGCTGTGTGTTTAATCATGGATGTTTAAGTCGACAAGGGACGGCTGACTCTCCAGCATGTGAGTTAAGTGAATTACAGACAGGCGATTGATTTCTGCCAGTTTGTCAGTCGTTAAAAAGAGAGAGAGGAGTCAAATGTAAAGACTTAATTACCATGACTGTTTTTTTTTTTTTTTTAGAGAAAGACAGGCAGGAGCAAGGACACACATACAATACAATGACACAATACTGAAAATTTGATATTCTGTACCATTGTTGATACCACGGGGAAAAATTTATGGAATAACATTTTAAATTTTTATTAAAAGATAAATATAGCAGGGCTATACAAAGATAATGATGATTTTCTGTTCTTGGCTCAGAGCAGAGAGGAGCAGAATGATTGTAGTGAACATTAACAATATATGTATTTTTCACATTAATGAAAACAACATTCTTCTCGAGGTCGTCTCCGTGATGGTACCACATTCAAAAGGCAATATAAGCTCTGCACCATCTGTTGTGTAGAGCCACAGCGGCGTAGTATAGTTGCAGCAGTAAGCATGGCAGTTTGAAAGATAATTGTGAAAAAGTCAAACTAAAGTTAAGTGTGTGAACTGAAACTGTGCTCCGCAAGTTAATGAACATAATACCATCCATAAGGAGCACATATTATTACATTCATTCATTCATTCATCCATAACCGTTTATCTGAACTCGTGTCGGGTGGGCCTGGAGCGAGAGGTGGACATAGAGACAGACAATCACGCTCTCATTCACTCCTACTGGCAATTTAGAGCTGACACGGGGAGAACATGCAAACTCCACATAGAAGAGTATCGAACCTGCTATCTGTGAAGCAATTATAAAAGCTTGAACTTGTGTATGGATACTGCAGAAAATTAGTATTGAAACAGTTTAAAATATCCAGTATTCAGAACTGTATTGAGACTTTTGGACAAAACTACACACACACAGACACAGACACACAGACACAGATACACACACACACACACACACACCAACACTCAGCATGGCCAGAGGGGGGCCGGTTGTGTTGCAGTGGGTCCTGGTTGTTATTCCAACAGAGCTGGGTCTCCAGTAGCATCACTAACATACTGGAGACACATGCACTGTAGAATACAGCCAAGCCATGATGCCAGCACCGCCATGTACACACACACACACACATACACACACACACACACACGCACACACACACACACACACACACACACACACACAGTGATATTTCCACTAATAACGCCAAAGTTTGATGAAAATTTTATCAAAGTGTCAGTGGAGGCACACAAAGAAAAAGAGAGGGAAGACAATTTAGAACGTTCATTTTCTTTCTTACGCGCGCGCACACACTCACACACACACACACACACACACACACACTCTCTCTCACACACACACACACACACACACACACACACACACACACACACACACAGATAGTAGATAGAGGACTGGAGGTGTAAAACAATGAAGTACTGGCGCTGATAAGGCTGACCTATCACTGTGTGAAGAACAGGAGAAACGGGTGCATCACGGCTGCTTAATTAAACAACCTGTGTGTGTATGTGTAAGAAAGAGAGAGAGAGGGAGAGTAAGGACTTTTTTACAGAGTTTTGGGTGAAAACCATTAAAGTGAGACCAGCCAACAGACCATAATTCATCAATATTTCCTCAGCGTGACTCGAGGGAAGTGGATGATGGACAGAAAGAGTGAGAAACAGAAGTTCAGACCTGAAAGAACAAGTAGAAAGGCAGGAATTGAAAGACCTAACCATGGGAACCCAGTCCCATAAAGACTGAAAACTGCTCATTGATGAAATTCACACATCGCTCAGAAGAAACAGACAAGCAAGGAAGTTTGGAAAGAGGCCAAGAAGCCCGTACAACAGTGAGGCATCTCTGCTGTCATTGTCAGTTTGATCGGTGAATGCCTCGTCTTTGCTTTGTGGTTACCATGCTCTAATATATCACAGATCTACGATAAAAATCAATCATTCACATCACATTTTTGGGTAGTCTCATTAAGGCTTCATGCCTAAATTAAAGCCTGTGGCCAAATTTTTATATGAGATCGTCTAGAACTGATCCAACAACATCGATTTGATGCTATAAAACTTGCCTGCCTGTTTTGGCATCTCCAGAGAAAACAGCCGACAGCTGCTCTCATCTGCTCTCATCAATATTACATTTTAATTAAAGAAGAAAAAGACGGAAGAATTAAAAAAGTGAACACAGCAGATTTATAATCTAATTTAGGAGAGTTTGTCTATGTGGAGCCTTTCTCTCATTGATATTTTTGTAGAAAATAACAATGCATTAGCTTCTGTAATTGCTCTTTTATATGCCGGTTTTCATGGGTGCTGATAAGCCCTACCTGCAAGATATGCTGATGTAATGCATGCATAAAAAGATGTATGTTATATAAAACAGGCTGACTGGTTATTTACAGTACGAGAGTGTTGCTTCTTGACACCCCTGCATTTAGATTTAATCTTTAGTGTTCTATTTAACTTCACTTTAATCCTTTTAAATCCAGTTTATGTGTGTCTTTCTCATGTTTCTTTATATCTTGTCTTGATGCATTTTGTTCTGATATGAAGCACTTTAAATGGCACTAATGTTCAAAAATTATGATGCAAATACAGTCATGGAAAAAAATATTTAACCACCTTTTTTTTCTTCAATTTCTTGTTCACATAGGTACATTTGTTTGGACAAATATAATGATAACAACAAAAATAGCTGATAAGAGTTTATTTTAAGGGCTGATATCTAGACATTTTCCATGGTTTTCTTGATAATGATTTTGTTTATCATCAAGAAAACCATGGAAAATGGGGTCTGAGTTTGAGTCTGTTTGAGTCCAGGTCTGACACCTGCCCAATATCCACCTATCCTCATCAAAGATCCCTGAAGACAACTTGCCCCCACTGGTCAGTACTTTACAGATGGCACTGCACCTCTTGCTGCAAAATGAAGCCGGCCATGACTGCTGCACAGAACACTGCAATATGAGGTAAATGTCTACCAGCGGTCCAAAGAATCGAAATACGACACTCTGACACTAAAAAAATGCATTAATGGTGAAAAACATTGCTTGTTTGTTTCTCCATTGTTCCCTTTCTGTTTCTAGTCTTTATTCTTCTTTTAAATATGAAAAAATAACGACTGTTCCCATAATGCTTTGGAGGATGTAAAAAGGAGTCTGCTGTTGAGTCAGTGAGTGAGCTTTGGGCTGAACCTTGAGCCTTTTAAAACCAGTATTTGTTTTCCATTTTCTGTACAAACGCATGAAAAATACCTATTATTCCAGTTGGCACTGTAACCATGGAAACAGATTATTACTGAATTACTTTTGGTACTAAGAAAGACCTTCAAAATGACAATTATAATAGAGAAACTAATATCAACGCTGAATCAAACAGAAAGTGTATTCATATTTTGATCATTACATGTATGAATATATAGTCTGTGCTCCTGGTGCAGACTGAGCAGGGATGCAGCACAATGCTAAGCACCTTGTCTATTGAAATGTCTGTGATTGTCATCAGTTCTTACCGAGGGACCGGCCTCCTCTCAAATGTCAACAACTGCCAATCAGGGCTGCTCTAAATATCATGGCCGCTCAGAAACTACGTTGAGAAAAAGCAGCAGATGTGTCGTGTGTGATAGTGCCTTTGTTAGAGCCAATGATACCTGAGCGTGTCTACCTTCTCTCGCTTCCAGCAGCACGGCTGTAAGGAGCTATTCAGTACTCAGGGTTAGATGGAAGTGAGAGTGATGGGAGTGCACAGGAGAAAAACACCAATTCTTCCTTATTCACACGGATTCTGGCCACAATGCTGCTCCCCCTTCTTCATCCTCACCTCCTTATTTATTCCTCAACCTGTCACTCATCTGAATCTGACTTATGCTCTCCATCTTTGGCACTCTGCTCTCTAACGTTTTGCATTACATCCCTCCTCCTCTTTCTCTCTGTCACTTTGTCACTTGCCTGTCTCTCTATTTGTCCCCTCATAATCCCATTATGCCCCTCTTTCTTTCTTTCTTTCTTTCTTTTTTTCTTTCTTTCTCTCTTTCTTTCTTTCTTTCTTTCTGTCTGCGCTGCAGGTGTTTGACAGTCATACTGTCGTCATATGGCTGTTGTTCTATTTTAATCTGACTCTTCTGTTCAGGAACAGACACCCACATGCTCTCGCCATTCTCTTGGCTCCATTTCGCTCTCTATTCACTCTTTTTTTCCCATCCAACAGTAGATTTTTACCCTGCTCCAACTCCATTACTCTCTCTGTTCTCGCTTATGATTCCCTCCGTTATTTCTATGTATGTATGTATGTATGTATGTATGTATGTATGTATGTATGTATGTATGTATGTATGTATGTATGTATCTATCTATCTATCTATCTATCTATCTATCTATGTATGTATGTATGTATGTATGTATGTATGTATGTATGTATGTATGTATGTATGTAGGTATGTATGTATCTATCTATCTATCTATCTATCTATCTATCTATCTCTTTATCCATCCATCCATCCAAAATAAGACATATTACACAGGGAAACTGAATGTGACACTAAATTGAAAATGTACATACAACACTCAGGAGAAGTTGGTATAGTTAAAGCAGATACATTTAAAAGGAGTAGTTTAATATTTTGTGAAATACACTTTCTTAGCCAGAGTAGGATGAAATCAGTATATTAGTTACTTAGTTGTTCTGACAGTTAGTCATATCCAGAGGAATGTCATTGGGAAAACTGCTGAATTTAAAACCAAGTCAACAATTTATCGTTCAATTTGAGAACAACAAACACATCAACTGTTGCTAGTGCCCCCCAGTGCAACATACTATGTTCATCTTCAAGTAACAGAGTCCCTAAGCAGCTATAGTTATTGTGACAGGAGCAAAGGAGGAAGTGCGGTGATGTCATTATGCAGTGTGAGTGGGTAAACAAAACATTGAACTTCGGGAAACTGCTGATGGTTTCCAGATCCTGTTTCCATTGTAAAACAAGGCTGCCCTAACCTGAACGAAGTACAAATATATATTCTAGTCAAACTATAATCCTTTCCTTAACTTAAAAAAAACATTTTAATGTTGACATCAGAAAGCATTTTAACAGGAATTTGGCTGGTGAGGGACAAACGACATATTTACAGTCATGGAAAAAAATATTTTACCACCCTTCTTTTCTTCAGTTTCTTGTTCATTTTAATGCCTGATACAACTAAAGATACATTTGTTTGTACATATATAATGATTACAACAAAACTAGCTCATAAGAGTTTAATTTAAGAGCTGATATCTAGACATTTTCCATGGTTTTCTTGATAATAATAAAAATCATGATCAAGAAAACCATGGAAAATAAAAGGGGTGTTCTAATAATTCTCTCCATGACTATATATTTAATTTGCCAGATTTTATTTTTATTTATTTATTTTTGAGAAACTGTATCCTCTTTATATATGTTGAAATGTGTTCCTGCCTATGTACAGATTTAACATGTTGGTATGTTCATTAGACCTGATGTGCTCTGACTGACAAACTCATTACAATTAACTGGGAGTGTACCAGTTGAACACTGTCTCAATTTTCCATGTTATTTGTAAAAAAAAAAAAATAGTCCTGCAAAACAAATACAGAAGTTGCGGAAGTACCAAAACAAATCTGTTTTTTCCCCTGCAACTTGCACAAGTTAGATCTCTACAGGAACTGGCTGCTGGAATCAATCATGTTTCAAAATAGTTGCAGGGTTGGAAACATTTGAAATCCAGGGTTCTGGCTTCAGAGCAACCAGGAGAGCATCTCTTCTGAATCCTCCTTTAATTTTAAAAAGTGAGATTATCAGATGTTAATCCCTATGCTGTTCTGTTTGTCATATTTTTTAATTACCTAGCCCCAGATTTCCAGTCACAAAGCTGTCACTGCTGCTATATCTGAGAGGCAGCCAACATACCTGCTAGAGGCTGATATTAGTATGTTCACATTAACCTGCCAGCGAGATAATAACTGCAAACAAAGAAGCTACTGTTCTCCGTGCTAGGGAGAAATCTGGAAAGCAAATCTTCCTGATCAAATTTATACTTCAGATTACCAAGACATCAGTTTTACATTTCAATACAATACTACAGGTGCATCTCAAAAAATTAGAATATGACAGAAAAGTCAATTTCCAGTAAGTCAAATAGCTCCAACCAAGTATTGAGTCATATAGATGGACATACTTTGCAGAAGCCAACATTTCCATCTTAAACATACTTTTTAAAATTGGTCTTTTGTAATATTAATGTTTTTTTTTGAGAAACTGAATTTTAGGTCTTCATTAAATGTAAGCCATAATCATTATAATTAGAAGAAATTAAATAAATTAAGACATGAAATGTTTCATTCTGTGTGAATGGACCTATATAATGTGTTATTTCCACTTTTTTAATTGAATTACTGACATTTCTATGATATTCTAATTTATTGAGATTCACCTGTACATTTGAATTGAATTACTGACATAAATAAACTTTCTATGATATTCTCATTTATTGAGATCCACCTGTAAAATGAAGCTATAAATACTAGATATAAATGTTAGATACCTCTTTCAACGGCAAAAAAACCCAACAAAAACATCTTGGGCACACCAAATATAATAATTTTTTCTTGCGTACTGCTTCCTTCTTGTGCCTCCAGTCACTTGGTGTGTTTGCTGATTGTCGTAACAGCTGTTACCGGTGCAGGTTAAGGATAAGTTGATTTTCATCCCCATTGTTTCATCTTTGCAGCCTTGTGTGGAAAATCTGACTGTAGATCTTTCTTTGTTTTTGCTTCTGTACTTTTAAAGAACAAGATCACCAACCTCAACCACAGAATAGACTGTCAATACCACCCATAACGACACGTTTGTCAAAATGACCCATAGTGTTTGGCGGCTCACGGTATCGCAAATCTAAAAATAGCAAACACGTCATGATACACTTACGGTTCGTGGTTGTAAAAAAAGACGGCTGCAGTTTCTGTGAATTTATGCTACAAAACCACTGACCTAAGTTTAGGGCGAAAAAAGTCCTGGTAAGGCTTTATAAAAGATACAATATATAGTAAAATATTTTTTTTTAATTTAATTTTTGTTTTAATTGTTAATACTTTTTGTATTTCTACTTGTTTATATTGTAAATTGTTAATACCTTTTAAAGATATTTTTACATGCTTATTTGGTAATACCTTTCTTATTTCTTCTTTTTTTTTGCTATCCACTTTGCTGCTGTAACTCTGAAAATGTCCCTGTTGTAGGACTAATAAATTAAATCTTAATCTTAATCTTAAAACAGTTTAAATAGAAAAAAAAATGTACATAAATGCCACAAGTAAAGGAGTGAGCCACTGAAGTTACGCAATAAGTAGTTTACTTTTGTTTTCACATGGGACACAAACCCTGTTCTTCTGGGTGAAAGTCTGCCGTTTGATTTTGCTGCACTTACAAATGCCTTATATTGATGTTTTTGAGAAGAAAACAGTCTGATTCAAATGGATAATTAAGAGAATAAGAATTAGCTACAGTTGGTGACTTTATTGTATTCACGTTTTTGTCATATTTGCTGATACTATCACTATATCACAACATGAGACAGAAAAAAATCATGTTTCTCTGCCTCCTCAAGTGCTCTTTATTGCATTTGCACGAATCCACCACATCTGAATGAAAAACAACCAACCAGAGGCAAGTAGTGCCTACTTACACTTTAACAAAGATTCTGTATAATTTTAAACAGGTTGTATAAAACCTTACTTCTACTGAATGACACTTTATTGGACAATAAACTGTCAGATTCTTCTTGGAGGTCTGTCTATTTTCCTGATTTCCTATTACTTGCTCACAGTCAAACCTCTCTCCAATGGCTTTCAGAAGATTTGTGACGCAACTGCAAATGTCCCCTCCCTCTATGTCCGTCTTTTGCTCCAGTAATTATCAAGACTGAGAACTCAAGAGTGTTACTTCTTTGCACAAGAAACAGGAAGTCAGGAATACCTACACACATGCAGAATCACAGGAAGGAGAGAGGTGTATTCCCTACGCTCACATGTTCACACATGTTGTTGTTATTGTAAACGGGAAGCCTTTCACCCGACTCCAGCTTCCTGTTTAACACGTCACTGTGTGAAAGGCTGCGTGTGCTTGTGTGTGTGAGATCCCACTTCAAAGTGTACACCTGGGGCAGCCATCGCACATGAATGCGGCGAATTAAAAATGAAAATGCATTAAATTGAATTATAAACACAGTGTGATTAGTTCACCCAATCACACACAAATGGAAATATGCACAGGTGCAAGCTCACAAATACAATTTGAATTATTGAATAACGAGCAAATACGTACAATATTACATGCAAAGAACACACATATACTGCACAAAAACACACACACAAACACATACACACACACACACACACACACACACACACACACACACACAAGCAAAGCTGCAGACACTGTGCTAGGTGAGTGATTTAATTTAAACGGTGTGTTGTACAGTGTTGCACTAATAATGAGATTCAGAGGTGTGTGTGTGTGATGTGTGTGAATGTGTGTGCGTGTGTGTGTGTGTGTGTGTGTGTGTGTGCGCACGTGCATTATGCCATTGTTTAGGGGTAGAATAAATTTCCTGTTCAAAATTCCAGGATGGACTCCCCTCTGGGAGCTTCCCTGTTTATCTGTTCAGAAACACACACATACACACACACACACACACACACACACACACACACACACACACACACACACACACACACACACACACACATACACACACACAGGGCAACACAATGCCTCAGTCTCCTGATATTACCTCTAAGTCTCCTTGACATTTAGCTCACCTCTCCTTCCTCTCTCTTCCTCCCTCACCCTCCTCTCCCTCCTTGCCTCCCTCCCCCTCTTTTCTCCTTCTGGGTCATCTCATGTCCCTTTACTCGCTCCTGTCCTTTCCCATGACCTCTTTTCCTCTTTTGTGTCTTTCGCCTTTAAAAAAAAAATATAGGGTCACCTTGAGCAGTGTGTGTATGTGTGTGTGTGTGTGTGTGTGTGTGTTTGACTCTGTGGTTGAGTACACCAGGCTGCACACAGCAGAGGGAGGACACCTCAAGCTGCTGAAATAAAATGCCTTCTGTGATCCTCAAGTGTGTATTCATCAATATTTTATCAATTCATTTCACACTGTTCAAGCTTTCAAACATTTTTTGAACAGTATGATACAGAAACTGTCGGTGGCATTTGAGATAAACATTAGTGACGGCTGTTTTTGTTTTTTGATTTCCTTCCTTCTTGTTGCTGCTGTTTTCTTTTGAATGCCGACTGTGTGTAGTGCTGTCTCCCAATACGAGAATGACTGAAACATAAAATTCAATCACAGAAAAAGAAAAAGAAAAACTCAGTAAGATTTGATGAAATTTGACCTGTGCAAACTGTGCTCATGATGCTGTGCTCATGATGCTTTTCCAGTAACCAATGAGCGTGAAGGTGTGTTTGAGTTGTTGACGGAAAGTGTTCAGAGGAAGGATGGGGGGTGTCGAGGGGTCTTCCCTGTTCGTGTGAGTCATTAATCTTTACTATGCTCCTGTATGTGTGTGCCCTGCTGAAACTGATAACTGGGACTTGGATGTTGAATTGGTCAGTAGTGAGCTAAAGTGTTGACATGTTGACTTTTATTGCTCTAACCAGGAGACAAAGTCAACACATCGCTCAGGTTGAGAAGTAAACCACCTCATATTTTAATCATCCATTTTTCAAACGTCTTTTCCTGCTTGTTGTTGCAACAGTTGCAACCGCTTGTATAAACTCTGATCAGGGCTAACAAACACTTAAATGATCAATGTACCTGCAGCCAATTCAGAAGAGCTAACACATTCACTCGATTAATCTATTAAAACTAATCTGCAGCTATTTTCATAATTGATTATCATATAATTTCAGTCATTTTTGAGCAGACATGTCAAACATTCTCTCAAATATTCTCAAATTAGCTGCTTTTCTATATCATATATCATATCTTGTGTATATATATGTGTATGTATATATATATATATATATATATACATTTTTACATATTATATATTATGTTATATATATATGTATGAATGCACACCCCACACATCACCATCATATCATCAGTACAATTACAATCATCTTGCCACTGTATCTTACCTACCAACTTATCTTCTTTTTAACTTCTTAAGTGTCTTGTTCTATACTGTGTTTTTTTCTATTGTTGTTTTTATTTATTCTACCTCAGTATTTTATATCTATCTATCTATCTATCTATCTATCTATCTATCTATCTATCTATCTATCTATCTATCTATCTATCTATCTATCTATCTATCTTCTTTATTTTAAATCACTGTTTATTCAATAATCTTGCACTCTTTTCTTAGAATGTCTTGGTTGTATGCATATCATAAGTCCATGCCGTATCCTGCATGTAACTTGGAACTTCTCCCTCCATCCTAACCTGATTTCTGGCACCTGTTGGCTTGCCTTTAAAAGCCCGTTCAAACTCTTTTTCTCACATTGCAGCTGGTAACAACAGCGCTGGCATCAGCCACCACTTTCCTTTTGTTTTTCGACTTTCAATTTCCTTCAGTTGCACCAAATATGTGTGTGCCAACTGCTGTTTTACTCCTCAGTGTCATAAAAGTAAATCTCAAATGACATGCCACTCTTAAAAATGTAATGTCATTTTCCTTTTCTAGTTTTATTACAAAACAGACAAAATGTTGAAAAAGTAGGTAACAATGATCGCACTACAGCGTCTCATTATGCAGCAGCACTCGTGGCACTGGAACAAGTGCCGTCGAGCCTTTGTCAGATGAAATGCACGGTGCAGTGTTTCAGTTGGCAAAGAGTATGATTCAGGACAATAATTATAACCCTGATAGCATGAACATAATATGGAACAAGCCCAGAAACAGTAATTACAAGCTGGCAAGATGGGTCTATTAATTGAAGTGAGCTAATTTGTTGCCTTTGGATAATTAACCAACGTCTGTGACATCTGAGAAGACTGATGACTCAAATAAAAGATTCTTACTGCTGAATTATTAAGCAGGATTGTGTATTAGGTGTTTTATACAGCATTGTTTCCACTATACATCGCTGTCACGCTCATCTGGGTGAGTCTAATCATTTCAAGCAGGTAATTATGTAGTCAGAAGCTCAGTGGTTTGCACTTTGACTACTCTGTGTATTTGTGTGGATTTTGGTTCCTTGCCACAGTGAGAGCCGAGCCGACCAGGTGAGCTGGAAACTGCAAACTGCAGGTGAGAATTTGTTCGTCTGTCTGTGTTTTCACCCTGCGATGGACTGGAAACCTGTCCAGGTTTTTTTTTGTTATTTTTTTGTTCATGCTTTTATCTCATCATGTCAGGTCTCTGGTGTTGGCTTGTTCTCCTGTCTCGCTCAGTCAACAATGACCTGGCTGCAGCTGCTGCAGGATGCTGCTGCCAGCCTTTTGACAAACACTCTCGCAGGTCCCACATCACCCCGTGACTGGCCTCTTTTCATCGGCTCCCACTGAAACACAGATTTGATTTCAGGATCGTTTTCATTTCACACAACGTAACATCGTCAGGCTCTGAGATTACATCTACCGAGTTATTGAGTCCTTATGGTGTCTGATGGGTGAAGTTGGATCTTAAAATAGCCGTCATTAGTGATTGTATCTTCATACTTGTCACCACTGAATCTGGAAAAGCTTTCCCACCCAAACATGTTCGATCTGCACATTTATTCATTCTTTTCATCTTATTTTCTGTTATCTTAGCTTGGTTTACAATATGTTATTTCTTTCACTCTCATATATTAATTTTATCTACAACCGTCCATATCTATTTTGCAGCATAAAGGGCTGTTTTTTCACCATTCTTTTATTTCTGAGGATATTCAAATTGCAAAGAGGGACAGAAGGACATATTCATCCCTCATGCAATTATGATATTTTTTTTGCAGAAATCCTACACGAGTCAGTGAGGGATGATGTTAAATTCATTATTCACCAGCTGCTATTTGAGGTGAAAAGATGAGCTGCTGCCAATAATTACACACAACAGTATTTTGTTTCATTAAACCTTTGTCCTTCACAGTCCATTATGTTTTCCACATTGAGAGTCGTTGCCAACTCCCCATACTAATGACAGCAATGTCTGCTGCCCTCATCTTTCATGAAATGGTGATGAAGAAGAGGGTGAGGAGAGGAGAAGAGGATGGAGTCAGGGGAGGTGAAGGTGGTTGAAAGAAGAAAATGTGATGAAGATATGTGAGGAGGAAGAGGAGGGAACAGCAAGACCTATTTCTAATGAGGCTAACTGGGCGCTGACAACGGGGCACCACTCAATCAATACTCACCCCAGAGGTCACGCACACACACACGTACACAAACAGCATGACAGTGTGTAGCTGCCGCCTCAGGCCATAATTCTGACTAAAGGATTCCTGTCACAGACACACAGACAGAGCCAACTGGACAGGAAGCCTGCTGTGGCAGGCCATAAATTACTGATAAAACACTCGTTCACTCATGCACACACGCAGAAAGAAACACACACAAGCGAAAGTCAGATGGTGGAACAACGAAGCAGCAAAGTATTGAACCTGCAGAAGAAGATACCAGCTTGAGGAGTAAATAACTGAACCAGACGTTTGTTAAACTCAAAGGAAGATGTGTGTCTGCTTTGTTAAAGGGATGGTTTGGATTTATCACAGTGGGGTACTTATCAATAGTCAGTGTATACTGTCCAACAAAACCTAACTGCAGAAACTACATTTTGGTTGAAATTGAGTTGCAACTAAAAATGAACTCCTTGATGTCTGTTTTATCTTCTGACAAAGTTTTAGATTTCAATTTTGCCTTATTTCAGAAAATGAGGTACTTATCCATCGTCAGTGTATACTGCCCTACAAAGCCTAACTGCAGTAACTAATTAATTAAGTAAAAAAGTGAGATAGAATTATATTAAGACTAAAATATAACATTTCTTTATAATATTAAGTCTAAAATACACAAATCTTTGAATAGAGTTGTTAAATACTTTTAAAACAACACTGTAGTTACTGTACTCTGTTAAGAACATTTTACAGAAATGCAAAACCAGAGTGCAGTAACTACATTTTTGGGGTCAAAGGTCAAATAAATCATCATGATTTTTGAGCATAAAAATTACATCGTCAATACATGTAGAAATAAGTTTCATATCAGTTACACGAAAAACAGAAATAATTACCAAAAAATAAATTAATCAGAAAGTTAAACAGAGAGTTTTTTTGGTCTTTTTTTCAAGTGGACTTCCGTAGATATAGATTTGTTTTTGGTAGCTGAAATATCGCTGCCCCCTTCCACAATGGTACAATGATTAGCTTCCGTGACTTCGGCCTGCTTCTCCAAACTGGGGGCGTGTCAACTGCCACCTACTGTATGTAATACACTATGGATAAATATGTCATACAACCCCACTTCAATAAATCGGAACTGTCCCTCTGTCCCTCTGTCACATGTCTGGCTAATTTCAATAGAGAGCAGGAGATGCTTGATAAACTGTAAATCTGACATTTAAATGTGTTCTGCTGACTCGACGGAAAAAGCGAAATATATTGAAATGGAAATGAATTAAATGAAGCAGTCTTAACACTTCCTCACATGCATTTTAAACACACACACACACACACACACACACACACACACAGGCACCAAACCCCCTGGTGAGGTCTACTTAGCTGATTGGAGAAGAAGTGATTGATAGGGAGTTTAGTGATGGATGGCAGCTACTACACAAACGCACTCTCCTCACACACACACACACACACACACACACACTGACGCAAAACCAGTGAAATAGTAAAAACTAATATTAATATTTGTTGTATCTTGCCCAAGGCTGCCTTATCAGGAACTTGCAGAAGCCTACTTTGAATTTCAAAATAACTGCATCTCCTGTGTGTGTGTGTGTGTGTGTGTGTGTGTATGTTTGTGTATGTGTGTGTGTGTGTGTGTAGTAGTCATGACATTGTGTTAAATACAGGTTTAATTCAGAGAAGGCATATAAAATTATTCCACGCGCCCTTCATATCTGAACAGCATGCAGCTGCACAAATGCACATTTCATTACATAAACCCTCTGCACACATGTGATGCATACGTTTCCAAACACATTTGACCTGGTGAATGCTGGAAAGAATCCTTTTTGGTCGAAACTATTGGGCTACTGAAATTGAATTTTCATATTTTTGACAGAGGTGACAACGAAGGAAAGAAGGCACCAATTCTGCTGCCAGAACACATCAAGCTTTTGGCAATAATAACACAATACTGAGCATAACTGCAGTGTGTACAGAGGTGTTGTTTTTTGACCACATTTCACAAAACAAGAACTGCAGCAATTTATCTTATATCTCTGTGTGTAAGTGTTTGTAGTCTCTGTCACAAACATTGTCACACACACTCAAGGTCGATTATAGAACCCTTTTATGTTAGCCGTGTAACTTACCTGTGGTAAAATCATGTGTAATCGGCTGTGCATTGTGTATGTGTGTGTGTGAGAGAGCTTGTTACCCGGGTGTTTGAACTGCATATATTGTCAGCGTTCATGCTGAGGTTAATGTGTTTGAAGAGTGACTGCACAGCCATTTACACATTTATGTCAAAGGTGTGTACTATGTATGTTGGTATGAGTCTCTCTTTATTCTCTGTATGCTACAATGCTCATAAATACTCACACACACACACACACACACACACACACAGAAACGACAAAGGAAAGACATTAAAGAAAGCAAACTGTTTAATCAATGTCCTCAATCAAAGTCAGTGCAAACAAACACATGCAGTATGTGCAAAGATATGCACATAGTATCAAATCAGGACAGGACAGTGTGACTCAACTGTAATCATTTCACCAATTAGGCTGATTAAAGTCAATAGTGTAGCAGAGAGCACCGAGAGCAGAAAGAAGGACACAGAAAGAAAAAGGTAAAGGAGAGGCAGGTGGAGAAAATGGGAGACATGAAACAAGAGATGAGGTGAAAAGACATGGGGATGAAGTGATTGATAGATGCAGACAATGGGAGAGAAAAACAATAAATGAAGAATGATTGGGTGGGTGAGGGGGAGTGTGTGGGGGGAGATGCTGAAGGAAAAGAAAGAAAGAAAGAAAGAAAGAAAGAAAGAAAGAAAGAAAGAAAGAAAGAAAGAATGAAAGAAAGAAACAAAAAGAAAGAAAGAAAGAACAGAAAGAAAGAAAGAGGGAAATAGACAAAAAAAGAAAGAAAAAGGGAAAGAAAGACAGAAAGAAAGAAAGAAAGACAGACAGACAAAGAAAGAAAGAAAGAAAGAAAGAAAAAAGAAAGAAAGAAAGAGGGAAATAGACAAAGAAACAAAGAAAAAGGGAAAGAAAGAAAGACAGAAAGAAAGACAGAAAGAAATAAAATAAAATAAATATCCAGGACTGAGCGGTGTATTGGAGAACGGATGTGTTAATGAAACCTGGAGAACTGAGTATTGTGTGCTTCTTGATTGGCCAGCTCACCCATTAACTTAGTGCAGTTGTCAAAACTCCGACGTAAGAACGAAAGGAAGGAAGAAAAAAATAGGGAACTTGAGAATTGTCTTTGAGCTGTGTGACAAGACACTAATGTTCTATAAATCTGGATACACCGTAGCAACACAGCCTTTCAGACATTTTCTCTCAGTGTTCATTCACAGTTTTTGCACCAAAAAATCCCTCTGCAAGCCAAAAAGCACCTTACCGAAAGACCACCATTACAAAAGAGAAACCTGTTGGCATTACACCTCAGTATATGAACTCCTTTGATACATTTGGCTCACTGTAACTTTTCACCAGGTGTAAATTGGGTCATAAAGCGAAACAGAAGAGAGAGCAGCGAGAGGTGGGTGAAGGAGATTAATTACGGATAGAGTAATGGCTGCAGGCAGTTAGACTGGGATATGTGTGTCAAGTAGAGGTGAGATGACCTGCAGCGTGAACTTTTCTGTTCGTCTGAATGTCTTCAGCTGAACTCTTACACTCATAACAAGTGGAAGAGAATTACAATGATGTTGAAATAGGTTAGATGTGATTCTTGTTAACCCTCTGACACTAACAACTAGCTGAGAGAGAAAAGGATGTAAAAGACAAGAGCACTAAGAAGCCATCAGTATGGTGGCCCTGAGAGCTCACAGCGGTGCAACTTAAGAAAACACATGCAAATACACAAAGCACAAGCAAAATTGAGAAAACATCTTCATCAACTTAACAACACAAGCACAGTATTTAGTACTGCAATAACACTGATATATAGCGTTAGCTCGCTGGCCCGTATCAATCATATTGCAGTTAAACACATCAAATAAATTAATGATTCACGTTTTAGTTGGTCTCTCTCAACGGCACCAAGTTGGTCTTGTGCTGTGTTCCAATACCCATACTTCCCGTACTTACTATACTTAGTTTGAGTACGCAGGGTGTTCCGATTCTGATCGCGGCGAAAAGAAGTGTACCTAAAGGACCCGGATGTTGTCCTCATAACGGTCAAAACGTTGAGTGTGGAACGATGTACACCATACGCACTCAACGGCCGCCATCTTGTCTACGTAGCGGAAGAGGCGGAGCCAGGCACAGCCGCTCAGCTCGAAAAAAATGTTTCTAATGGCGGCCGAAACAACAGCGGAGCCGTAGGTAACGTTGCTGACGACGCCAGCGCATTCTCCACATTTGCTGCGTTAATGGAGCCATGTTGCCGGATTGTAGAAGTAAAGATAAAACAACACAAAGGGTAATTTTTTCGCCGTTCAAAGCGGAAAGTTTTTCGCAGGTGACGAGCCGCGGTGGCTGTCGCCAGAGTCATTTCCGGTAAGTGCACCACGGAGTATTAGATTTGGAACAACACTCACCTGCTGAAATCTGCGTACTTAGTAAGTGCGGATAGTGTACTGCGTTTAAGTGTACTCATGGAAGTATGGGTATTGGAACACAGCAATGGTCTTGCTAACCTGCAAAAGTTAGCACGCTATCGATTGCCGGCTAACGTTAGCATGCTATCGATCGGCCATTAACGTTAGCACAATATGATTGTTATATCGTTATAACTTGAAATTATAATTATCTTGAAATAATGTGATAATATCACAAGTGTGTCCAGAAATGTGCATCACTTTTAAGTGTCCTCTGCAAACACTTTTGTTGTGTTGTGGTCTATTTGCAGCACTTTTTCTTATTGTGTTGTGTTTTGGTCTTTGCAGCGTGTTTTCATGCTGTGCTTGTGTTGTCAAATTGATAAAGATGTTTTCTCAATTTGCTTGTGTTTTGTGTATTTGCATGTGTTTTCTTAAGTTGCAGCGCTGTGAGCTCTCAGGTCCACTGTACATCATTGCGTTAATTATAGAAACTAACAGCTATAAAATAATGTACCCATTTTGCATTTAGAAAGAAAAACATTTACTTGTATCATGCAACTACGCCTTACTGCCTGCACACCAGGTATGATCTTCATTGCATAAAATTGCACTTAGTTCATCTCCTTTATTGTTGGAGAGGTTACTAGCCTACTTAGTGTTAGCCACATAAGCTAATGTTTATTGTCGATGTAGCAACATGAACTCACCACAGCTTTTAGCTAAAGACAAAAAAAAACACTGTTGTGAAAAACAAGTCGGATCTCAAGTCTTTGCAACCTTTGTAATACTGTATCAATTAATGAACAAGAGTAAGATGTAAAATCTTGACGCAAAATTTGAGCAAGCAAATGTCGTAGTTTCCAACAGCTGCCACTAGGTGTCACTAAAGGGCTTCACTCTACTTATGATACCTTAAAATCGTATTGCAGGTCAAGTCACAGTCAAGAATGTATTCGCTCCCACAGCCAAGTGTAAAACTCAACACAGGCGATTAATGACAGAATTTACATAATTAACCTCTCTGCAGTGTGTTTAAAATTAATGTTATTAAGTAAGGTAAGTCATTTGGTTGAACAGCACAGAGATAAAATAC